>NC_065556.1:16480054-16788629 GCF_022605725.1 Anthonomus grandis grandis
TTTTCATGACAATAAGCCATCAGGATTGGATCAACAGAATCATAATAGTTTTCACCAATTCATTCACATGTCATTCATTGTCAAACATAATTAACAAATATCTAGGCTATAGTGATCACATGAGTTGCTCCTAAAAAATCCAAATCCGTTTACTATAATATAAAAGATTCATAAATACATTTAAAATTTTATTCAATTTGCGTCTTTAATACATACATTAGTCATCAAAGATCCAAGTCAAACCGGAAGAAAAATTAAGATAAATGGCTTTACAGACATTGCATCAAGTTTAATCCAGTTTTCATTAACCTGAAAAGTTCAATAGCATGACGATGACCTCTTTCTTTCTATGATCATTACCGATTAAATTGTACGATTAAATTAAAGCTTAATAAAAAAAATCATAGAAATAGTGTAATCTTAGCTAATTGAATTACGAAAAGAGTAACCGCTAAGTTTACACTGCAAGTAAGTTTTGATTGGATAATTTGTGTGATTTAATGCTAAGATTTAATTTAAAGCTAGACGGTCTATTTCAGAAAATTGGAATGGCCTTCTTTAAAAATGTCTTCTTTATTAAATATATTGTCTTAAACGATTATTCGAAAAGCAAGTTCACTTGAAACAAAGAAATATAACCGTTAGCGTAGTTAAAGCAAGAGGTAAATTAACATAAATTGCCTTACAGACGTTGCAAAGGACGACATCCGAAAAATCAAGTTCAAGTTTGATCCAGTTTTCATTAACTTAGCATTAAATACTCAATTGCATGATAAGGACCTCTTCCTGTTTATGGTCATTAGTTGTTAATGTTATAAATAAATGTTAAACAAGCATGAACCAGGATCTTGAGCCAACAATTGACAATTCCACAAAGTATCTTAAAAGGACAGATTGACAAGCAGAAAAACGCGGATTGTTTTGCTACATATGAACAATGTGAATTTTTGAGAAGAGACTGCAGGGGCTTTGTGGCGTGAAAAAGAAGTTACAAGAGAATTTTACATGAGACCCATAGCCAATCAATTGATACAAGTGATGATACATGAACGCGAACTAATAGAAACAAATATTATATCAAGCAAATGGATTTCGAGATGGAGATTGCATTTCGATTGGCAATTGTATAAATTGATGTTGGCTTATCTAATATTTTGGGTATTTGACCAAAAGTATGTTTTTCTTGGTTAATTTGAGTAATCTGATGATGCATAGCTAGGCAATTGGACTGATTTGCTTCTACTATTGTCTGTTTTCCTCCAAACTATAAATTTTTAAGAGGATATTTAGTACTGAGAGTTAAATGAGAAAAGCGTATGTTCTTTGGCTACTTCGCCGCGAATAGCAAAAATAAAGGTCAGGCAGTAATTAAAGGAAAAGATACATACATGTTTGGGAGATTACAAAGAGGAGCGATCTACAAACCGGTTTTGGAGAAAAAATAAAACATCTATAATAAGGAAGCGAAGACTATGATGCACCCTGAAAACGTCAATAAGCAGAAAGACACTCAGTTTTTCTGCTTCCGCACTTCTACCCTAGGTTTTGCTGAGCATCCTACAAAACCGAACCTTTTGACTTTCAAACTATATTCAGGTTGAACGGTGAGCAAATTATTGCTAGACGAAAATTCTGATACTTTTTAGTAAGCTTTCCAACACTTTCCTTGATAGCTTCTCTCAGGTTTAACAACAAATGATGGAGCCATATGAACTCCATCCAACCAGTTAACTGACGGATCAATGATCACTATACAATAGGACTCAAGCCAGGAGAAAAAGTAACAAAACTCCAAAAGTTTTATCTATTTTCTGTTAAACTGACATAAGAATACCCAATTGCCTGATGTTTAAAGTACCTCTAGAACTTAGATGGTTGAAACATTCTTATGGTGGATTTGTGAAGGATGATTGTTTGGGTGAATTTCATCAATGTAAATTGACTACATGGCATGAAAGCAATTTGTGGTTTGAAAAATAATTGCTTCCACAATAGAACGCAGTTAATGGGAGTTGCCACATAACAAATATTTTAATCAAAAAGTGTCATAACCTAACCGAAGAGAGTTACTTATTAACAGACGCATAAACCAATCTTGGCTAATCGAATTCCGAAAATAGAGACCGTTAAGTTTACACCACAAGTAAGTTTCGATTGGATAATCTGAATGATGTAATGATGAGGTGGAATGTTTATTCTAGAAAATCGAAATGCCTGTTTGCTTTGAAAAATTGTTTCATAGAAACTATTTTGATCCACTTAAGATCTTTCCAAAGTATATTTATGCTTAACGATTGCTGAGTGAAATTCCTGTTATTTTTGTCTCTTGAAAATTATCTTAAAATAAAATCCTCCGTTGCCATAAATGACTTTAATTGACTTTTGGTCCATCAATAACAGTGTAAAAAACATGCAGTAAAAAAGGGGACCTATTAAAAATTCCATATTTTAGTTATTTTTGGTAATCCCTGGTCTGATCTAAGACCAGAATACCGATTAAATCATTCGGCTTTCATGATCATCAAAAATACAAATCATCATCCTCAGGAGACAACGCACAAGGTCGTTACGAGTCAAGGTCGTTCTTCGTCGAACCCGATAACGTTTCGACACGAGTTTGCTTAAATAATAGGGTCACTAGCACCGAGATATTTTAACGTTCCACTTTCATCTGTTCGATGGAAATGTTGTTTCGCAAATACACGGATTACGTAAATACGAGCTGTCTTGGTATGCTTTCAGGCAGACGTGAAACTTTCCGAACGGTTCTAGAAGGAATTCGCTAGCGAATGGCGAAATTGTTTATATACTATAGATTTGATTGCATATGCGAATTTTGTTGTTTTGAAGAATTTGCATTAATAGAGGTTTTAGAAAAGACGATGAGGAAACTTTTAACCTATTAGCATTTGCTGGGAGAAATGTCTCATTCGTTGTTTTTGGTACATTTGACATCTCCAGATTCTTCTTCAGAAAATTCTTCTTCTTCAGAAAATTTGCAGGCAAAGTATAGTTATTTATCACCTGATTGCATAAAGTGCATATGCTTCTGGTCTTTTTATAAGACTGATATTTTAGACTTCTTCAAAGCCTTCAATTATGTCAGTTATAAAATTCTTCTATAATTAAGTTGGTCAGATATGGCGTAAAAGGCATTATTGCACCCTATTGGTTATTATATTCATACCTTGAAATCATCGGTATTTTGTGAATATAAATGAGATAAATAGTAGAGCAGGAATAATTTTTGCAATGCATTATGACTATGGCAATGACCTAATTTCATATATTGCAGAAGATAACGAACGAGTTCTATTATAAATATTTTATACTAATGTTCTTATTATTTTGCTTCAAAATGCCAATGACCCAATTTAATTTATTGCAGAGGATCATCGGAACTTTTGTTATTCTGATGACACTAATATTCTCATCACATTTAACACATACAGATGAAATGTGACGAAATTTGTAATAAAATTATTATCTGGTACACTTCTTATGCCACTTGTGCATTTTACTTCTTGTCAGGGCAACAAGAATCACTCGGTTTGCTTGAGAATGCAGGCGAGCCAATTCTGTGTTGCAGGGAAAGATCGTGACCTCGTATTATCTTAATTTTGGTTCCTGGTGCAGCCAGAAGAATATAGTTTTTTTGTTTACATCTTGGATATATGTGTGTAAAAAGCGAAATTTATTTGGGAGTCATTCCTACCTACCATTTTTCCAGTTTGGGTTTCAGAGGTGCTTTCATATGAGATACTAGATGTTTGTATGAATGTCTTATTGTTAATATGACTTTTTCAGCGTGGTTCTGTTTTTTCCATAAATTCTTTTTTTAAGGTTATCAGTCTTTAAAGGTTTCGAAATTGTTTGGTGGAAAAGCGTCACAAGCGTTTTCCAAGGTGCTATCTCACGCCTAATTCCAATTTTCTCTACTAAGAGAATAGTACTCTTCAGCGTTTTAGTTTTTCCTCTTCTAAAATATCCTTTTCTGATGTGGTACACTCAGACTCTTCCATGTAGCGTATCATAGTATATTTCTCTTAAAGGCAAACTTTATAGGTTCTATTTTCTCTGATTCCCGCATCTCAAGTATAGATTTCTTCAACTCGCAGCATGTTCATCATATTTCTTTTCGTTTGTTTGATACTCTTAAATTGCATGAAAATGTATCCATTCAACTTTACGTCACATATTAGGAGAAAATCGTTTCCACGTTTCTTTTTAACGACAATTCCATTACTAAGTTATGAAGTTGTTTTCCACTCGTATGAATAGCTGTAGAGGAATTCTCAGTGCTGTTGTGGATTATAGATCTTCTGGTTGATCCCGTAATGCCTAGGCAGTGCTTTGGAGAGTTTATTTTCAATGTCTTTCCTTTTCACTAGAAAATTTCAATCTTTGGCTTCATACATACAATATTGGTCATACACGGGTTTTGATTCCACGTTTCTTATCTTTTAGTCAATTGTTAAAACGAAACACGTGTAGCTCCCACGAGTGTTTCCCATAGAGTGAGCTATCTCACTCACAATTCTAATTTCAGCAATTTAGTTTTTCGTCTTCTGCAATTTCCTGTTTTGGTGTGGCATACTCAGGCAGTCTCAGTTGGTGTATAATCGTCTCCTTCTCTCAAAGGAAGACTGCATGGGTTCTATGTCTTCCCGAGTCCCTCGTTCTCTATTAAAGTTTCTTCACCTCGCAGCATACCCATCATCTTTTTTTTGGTTTGTTTGTTGCTGGTAAATGGCATGAAAATATCTATATTCCACTTACTGTTACATATCAGGAGAAAATCGTATTTCATGTATGTTTGTTTTGTACTTCGAAGTAGGTATGGTATGATCGGTGGGCAAGATTGATTACATTTAACTCATCTTGCGTCATCATCCCCAGTTTTATTGTTACCTCTACTCATTGTCAAAGCTTACTTCCTTTGGAGCCGTTACAAAATTCCTCTGTAGATAAATTCACTACGTTGGCATGACGTTTCTACGGTTCTTTCCAACTAACGTCTACATCTCTGTAGCAGAATCTTTAGTACTGTTGTCAGTTATAGATATTCTTATTAATCTAGTTATGCCTAGACAGTACTTTTAAGAAGTTATTTTCAATTTCTTTCTGGGTACGTACGTCATACTTACCTTAGGGTCGCCAGATAGTTGCGATTTTTGGCTTTATTATCATTATTCATAGATTTCATAAATACAACCTTGGATATTCACCCCTTCGACAATCCACGTGTTTCACACCTCCGTTTCATATCTTTTTTTTCCTGATGATGCGTTAGAGGCGAAACACGTGTAACTGTATTATTAAATAGAAAAAAAAATCTTCAGGGTGGTTATCCTACATTTCTATTAAGGTTTTTGTGAGTTTGTGTGTGAAGTGAATCTAGGCACTTACTGCATTGGCTGACTGCATTAATAGCTCTATATTACTTCCTGATTTACTGAAGAAGGCTGTGGTTGTTGCCATTTTTAAGCAGGGTGAAAATATTGCGGCCAACTACAGGCCAATATCGTTACTACCATCATTATCTAAAATTACGGAAAAGCTGCTAAGAAATAGAATGGTTAAATTCCTAGAAGCAAAGGGACTTTTAAATGAACCTCAGTTTGGTTTTCAGTCGGGCAAAAACACAAATGATGCCATTTTTCACATACTGGAAAAACTTTACGTCGGACTAAATAATGGTGAGGGTGCAGAAATGGTTTTTTGCGATTTGGCAAAGGCCTTTGACTGTGTCTCACATGAAATTCTACTACAAAAATTGGAATATTATGGATTTAGAGGTTTTATGCCAAATTGGATAAAGTCCTTTTTATCTAATAGGTATCAAAGGGTGCATTTTGGTAGGAGTGAGTCGGAGGAGTTGTATGTTACTGTGGGTGTGCCTCAGGTCCGCTCTTATTCCTAATATATATAAATGATCTACCATTGGTACTACAACATGGACGGTGCACATCATTTGCTGATGACACTACACTTCTTTGGAGTGGCACAGATTCACATGCCGTCAGCATTGTGATAAACCAGGATTTGGTAAATGTTAAAACATGGTGTGGTGTTAACCGCTTGTCTTTTAATTAACAAATTATTTTTTAATTTAACAAATATCTTAAATTTCAAGTGTAGTTTAGATGATGTGCATTTGAGTCCACAGCATGTTAATGTCACAAATTGTACTAAATTTTTAGGGTTGTTTATTGATGATAAACTAAAGTTTGATAAACACATTAAGAAATTTTGCACTAAATTGGCATCTGGCTGTTTTGCGATTAGATCAATTAAGTGCGAGCTAAATAAGAGTATTGCTAGAAAAGCTTACTTTGCCTTGATTGATTTTCACCTGGCTTATGGGGTTTCCTTCTGGGGCAACTCATCTCTTTCTTTATTTACTTCTGTGTTCATTTTACAGAAGCGTGCAGTTCGATATCTGTGCGGGCTTAATTTAAGGGGCTCATGTAGGCCTTATTTTATAAAGGAAAATTTTTGACTCTCCTGTCAATTTTTATTCTTGAGACTGCTTGCTTAATGTATAAGAAATATTACTCTGTATTTAACTCTGTTAACTTAAATAATACCAGGTCATCTTTTAACATAAATTTACCAACACCTACTTCTAGTTTGACACAAAATTCAATTTTTTACAAAAGCAAAAAAATATTTAATCACCTTCCCCACTCATTACGGAAGATTCAAACATAAACATTTTCGACAGCAGGTAAAAACAATCCTGCTTCATAAGGCATTTTATAGCTTGGAGGAATACTTCACAGAGCATCTTTGAACTTAGTTTGAACTTTGAACTGAGTTATGTTTTAATTTACACTATGTGATGTTTATTGTTTGAGTTTGTAATGTAAGTACTGTTTAAGCAATAATAATGGACATATTTTAGATTTTGTTTGTGCTATTTATTTTGATGTTACACTAATATGTTTTAGATTAATGATTGATTGTTTCAGTTGTTGATTGTTTTCAAAAAAAAAAAAAAAAATATATATATATATATATGTATTTTTTTACCACAGCTTTGTTAACAACACCTTGGTGTTTTAGATGAATAAAGCTTTATTTGATTTGATTTGGAATATATTTGAAATAAAGTCTTGATGTTTACTTTTTGCTTGGTCATAATGTCGTAAGTCAGTTCATTAAGTTTTTTTGTAACAATGTATCTGCGAAAAGTTATAAATCAAAATAAAATTAGTAGTTGAATTGTTTTTGATCCGCCACTATCACCATATTGTACAAAAAGGTTTTAATTTATGCTTAGGAAGTTTATTTTTAGAAGTTTATTCAAGCGAGGTTAACCAGCAGTATAGCATCACTAGTAAATGTCTATAAATACGAGAAAACCAGTTTAGGATCATAATAATCGTCTAAAATAGAAAAAAAGTTTAGGTTAAGTACCATTTAATGTTGATAGAGTTTTATTTTATAGAAAGAATAATTTTTGGTTTTTTTGTGGAAATTGCGTATAAAGCTATTTCATAATAGGTCACACAATAAAAGTGGCACACCGATCAATTTGCAATTTAGTAATCAGTCAATCTCTCATAAGTTTAATTTCCTATGCGCCATGAGACTCCCTGTGATATAACACCCCTTCTCTAAAAAAATATTTTTTTTATAACGACAAACAACGCAAAACCTGCACTCTTACGGTTAAATAATCCGAATTAAGTGGAACAAGCGGATTGATTTAAAAAAAAAAAACCGGCAACAAGAACTGCATCAAAATTACATCACCGATGAAGCCGGAGGCTGGGTTGTAGCCGAGATATGGCACGAAAAATGAAAGTGATCGCCTTGGAGAGTACAACAACGGTTATTTATTTGTTATTTTGACTGAACGAAAGCGAGTGATTAACAAGGGAATCCCGACCGAAATAAGAAACACTTGTTGAGGATGTGCTGTCTATCGTATGATTTATTATCATTGTCATCGTCTTTATAACTGCTTGTACCTATTGTGATGAAAATGGGGGTTTTATAGCCACGATTCAGATACTTTAGTCTTGAAATTGAATCATTCCTTATTGTTGTTTGAATTCATTAAATATTCCTGCTCGTCTCCAACATAACGAATGTGGAAAATCAACTGAAAGATAGAACATTTGAATTTTTTAATAGAAAGACCTATTTTCTTTCTTAGACGAGTGGTGAATATAAACTCCTTTTTTTTGTAATCAAAGAAAATTTTGTTATGCTCTTGATTACTGAAACCAAAAGGATTTCTCTTCAGGGTATTCATTGGGCCACAAATTCATCATCAATAGGTACGATCAAACACTATAAATAGAGATAAAAGGATCCTATTCATCATTCACCCAAATATAGAGACTTCATAAACAACTAATTTATTGCGTATCCGTACCAGTCACGCAGGTTCTTTAACCACGAATGATGTGTTTTTCTGACATTTTTCTTCCTTGAATCTTTCCTTGTATTAACAGTTGTAATAAGCTGTATTTTTACCCCCCTCATAAAATGTTTCAGATACTGTAATTTTCGTTTTTTAATTGTCAGAAGTAGTTTTCCTTTGTTCATCCATCTTAGCACTTCAATATTTATTATTCAGCTAATTTTTAGTGTTCATCGGTATGTGCAGTATTTGAGTTATAGAGCTTTATTTAACTTTATACCCAAGCCTTTTTTTCTAATTTCCCAATTTCCCTAATCAGGGTAAGGAGTACCATAAAACAGTTTGATGCAATAAAAAATGGATCAAATAGCATTGTTTCAATAAGCAACTCTAGCATGTAACCAAGAACATGCAGTAAAGTTGATGATGATGATGATTTGGACTTGGATACATCCATATACGATGATCTGCAAGAACCAGAATGCCAGCTATTATTAAATAACTTAATGCTAAGAGAGCAAAAAAAACATAAATATGAGTAGTGGTTGAAGATTTAATACTGAACAGCGATTAATTATCGTCAAGGCCATTCAAAGTCAGTCCATTCATGATCAAATTGAACTATGTTGTAAGTATATTGCCAAATACAAGATCTTATTACATATTAAAATTTCTATATGATGGAGGACATTTCTTGAGACTTTGTTAATGGCATCAACATAAATGCAAATGATAAGTTTTTCCATTTTGTTCACCTCATTTCCACTGTATTTCTCACTTGTTTTCTGAAAATGACGACTTGAGAGCAATGTGAAAATTTAATAAAAAGCTCCCGTTCGCGCACGTTCTTAAAAAATATTAAAAATGAATCTCGGGCAGCAATAAAAGCTGCAAAGAAAGCTAATAATGACCAACTAATTTCTCACTCTCATAACCCGATAAAAAAAATAAGGAATATTAATAATGAGTATAGGGGCATCACAAAAACTGAAACTACTCCCATTATAACACCCGATGATATTAATAATTATTTTTTAAACATTACTTCCGATCTACAAAGCCGTACTCTCGACCCATTCAATTATGTACTACTACTTTTAATGAGGTTGAAGATATTTTGAGAGATATATTATGAGAACTCCCTTTGAAATAGCAAAAGTAAGGACCCACTTGATCTCACTGTAAGCTTGATCAAAGAAATAAAACTTATAAATCCGTGTGTAGTAGAAAGGGTTTTTCCTAATGTTGTTAAAATTGCGATTGCCATTCCATTTAATAAAAAGGGTGAGCCAGATCTAACGTCTAATTACAGACCTATCTCTCTGTTATCAATATTTTAAAATATATTTAAAAAATGTCTAGCTCGAAGAATTGTAGGGTTCTTTAAGTCTAATGCGGAATCTCAGTTTGGCCTCAGAAAGGTACTAATCACTTACATCCCAGACGTTTTTGAAAGGGTAATTACCTATACCAATAATTGCAACAACCAACTTTTGCGATTTAAGTTAAGCCTTTGATTGTGGGTCCCATGATACTCTCATTGCTGAATTAAGTAAATATAACTTCAGAGTCATTAGTATATCCTTGATAAACAATAAACTACCGCTGCCAGAGGGCTCTGTGTTGGGTCATTTACTATTTTTGATATACTACATCAAAGATCTACCACTAACATGTAAAACTGTACATTTCACTCTCTTTGCTGATAAGACTCCAGACTCATCCTGCAGTAAAAATTTGCTATTTATGGCTATTTTTGGCATTTTTGCTTGGGCTTCAGTATTTGAGGCAGAGCAATCAGGTTCATTCAAATAGTCCTTGCTATTCCTGATGAATTGGAAAATTCATGCAATGCTAAATTTCTGGATGTTCTGCTGGATCCTGGTCTAGTCTGGGATACTCACACCAATTTAGTGGCAAAGCTATCAAGCAACACATGTTTGCTTTGTGGAATTTCATCTATACCATGGCATACTTTTTTTTTCTTTCTGTCGTCCTCACATCTTCTATGCCCTTCTTGCTTGGGGCTAGATTGAAAGACCAAAAGACGTTCTCAGACGGCAGAGAAAGACCGTTCGTATAGTAGTAAGTAGTTTTTACAGGTCTTTGTAGATTCAAAAATATGAACTTTATCCTGTCAGCATATTTATGCCAATCTTATTTATGTAAAATGCAATATCAACACGCTTTAGAGAGAAAATTGCCTCGAATTTTCATAGAGCAGAGCTGGCTGACCCATCATGTCTGACTATATATTTCTTTAGCAAATTACCCTAATAATTCGACAACTGTCCATACCTACTTTAGGTACGCTAGGAGCATATTATTCCCAGGAGAAGTACCTATCTTGCTGCTTCTTTGTTGTGATAGACTGTCAGTTAAGACCTGGTAAACTATAGCTGCTAATCAGCCAATCGCCTTCTTTAACCATATCCATAATATGATTAAAAGTAGATAATGAGAACAGGCAATGAACAGTATATAACAAATTTAGGTAACTGGTACTAGTAATGTTGTTTTCCGTTTTTCTCCAGCAAAAACAAGACAATCTCTTGTTCTTAAGTAAGCGTCTACAGGACTTTTTTTTTTACTTTAGACGCTTACTTAAGAATGTCTTCGTGACATCTTTATTCGTCATTTGAATGGAACTTTCAGACTTGTGGTGACCGGATCTGACGCCCATTGACTTTTTTCTATGGAATTTTTCAAATCTGAAATTTATCAAATTGATTGCGAGTTATGTGCATAACTCAATCCCTCAGATAACACATCTTACCATCAATATGCATCATATTCTATTTTGTATTTTTCCTCGGAGCTTATTATTATACGAGGTCTGGCTATTAAATAACGAGACTGCGTGCCTGGAGGGCGTCCTAGACAAGTAGTGCGTTGGGTATCTAGATATTTTGTCTATGCACGTACCAAAACACGTTTTCGTCACTATTATAGTATTCGTGCAGTAGCGGTTTAAAAGGAACGTTTTTTCTCGTTAAATTGAAAAAACTCCGACTGAGTGCTATAAATTGTTGCAAGAGGCCTATGGGAAAATGCTCTCTCTCATGCGCGTGTTTTTGAGTGGTGTAAGCGCTTTAGTGAGGGCCGAGAGAGCACTGAAGATGACCAGCGCTCAGGTCGCCCTGTCACTGTATCAACTCCGGAAACAGTGACCAAAATCAGCCAAATTGTGCGTGCAGATCGTCGAATGAGCACCCGGATGATTGCCGAGGCTGTAAACGCCGATAAAGAAACGTTTAGAAAAATTTTACACGGGGAATTACACATGACAAAAGTCTGTGCGAAGTTGGTGCCAAAAAACCTGACTCCTGACCAAAAGCTCTTGCGTCAACAGGTCTGCTCAGATTTCCTTGAAAGGCTAGAAAAAGATCCCGGACTGATGAAAAACATTATTACTTGCGACGAAACGTGGATTTTTCAATACGATGTTGAAACCAAGCGGCAATCGATGCATTGGAAGACGTCTGAATCGCCCAGAATAAAAATAGCAAAGATGTCCAAATCAAAATTCAAGGCAATGTTGATCGTTTTTTTCGACATTAACGGTATCGTGATGACTGAATGGGTTCCAGAGGTCTGTCAACCAGACTTACTATTTGTCAGTTTTGGCAACATACTGCGAAAATGAGTTCGTAAGAAACGGCCCGAGTTGTGGAAAAACAACTCGTGGATTTTGCACCAGGACAAACGCCGGTAAGCGGACTCCAGTGCTCGAACACGCGCCGTATTCGCCAGATTTGGCCCCGTGCGACTATTTTTTGTTTCCGAAGATAAAATCTGCTTTGAAAGGGACCCGATTTGAGTCGATGGAAGCGGTAAAGCAAAAAACGGTAGAGCTCCTAAAGGCCCTCACCAAAGAAGACTTCCAGCACTGCTTCGATCAATGGAAAAAACGTATGGAAAGATGTGTGGCGAAGGGAGGGGAGTATATTGAAGGGGAGCATTCGAATGTATAATAATTTTTACAATAAAACCCTTTTTCGTAACCAGTCTCGTTATTTAATAGCCAGACCTCGTATTATTGGTTGACATACAATCATGATGATGTGTACTATTATTTATTTCTAATAAATCTTTTTTAAAAGCCATTCTGCTGGTATAATTTTAATGATTTTCGCGAACGGATTATCAATGTATATTCAGGAATAAGCCCTACAACTAACGTTCTACTACTAATAAAATTATGTCAAGCTGTCGTATTGAAATAGAGAATGGTCTGGGATAACAGTGTCCCAAACTATGACATTTCAATTGCAATGACATAAATTCTACCTTCAACAAATACAATATCACAAGAGCGTATTTCAAGCATTCAAGAGCGACGTGCGCCTTTTGTACCTACAAACGCATCTTTGTTAAAAATTATAATAAACTTTTGACGACAAGGAGCTTTATAGTACAAGAAGAAAATAGAAATTTCTAGTGAAAAATAAAACTTCAAACTGAACATGTATATTATACATATTAGACATAAAATTATTAACTTAGAATGTAATTGTTGTCCTTACAGGTATCTCAATTAAAGTATATGTGGAAAAATAATGAAAAAAACCCTCTTTTTTAGTAAAAAAACAAACATGAATTCTAATAAGGTCATGTCATTGATCTTTGCTAAAATTATTCCCCGTTAAGTTCATATAAGGCGCATGTTTTGTTAAAGCCTTTATATTATGTACATGAAAAATGTTTCAGAATTCATACGTATTGCTTGGTGAAAGCTTTTCCATATGATACAGCAAACTATACTTTAATGAACATATTTCTGGGATATAAGATTTAATCCTAAAATATCATTATAGGATATTCTATAAAGATAGGAAAACTTTGAAATTACCCTGTATTTAACAGACATAAATTCATTAATTTTTAGACGATAACCGAGAACTTATTAGCAAATCAAACCATATGCCTCTACATTTTATGTTGTTTATTCAAAAATTAGTAGGAAACGTTTGTATACAAGGTTAAGCGGATGATGAACTGTTTCTCTGTAAGAACGTGAGTGAAATTTGCAATTTTGGGTAAATTACATATTCAATAAAATTTCTAAAAAATCTTGGAATAGAATATCCGACATGACTCATTAATTAATATATGATTCATTTCAGAAATCCGGTGTAGCAAAACGTTTTCCCACCATTATAAAATATTCAAAGCACAACCTTATCAGTGATATATCGAATGTTGCATTTTATTGTGAAAAATATTTTTAGATAAGACTTTGGTTAGGTAACATAAAAACCTATCCATATAATATACACATTATAATTAACGTGTAAATGACAAATTGTAAAAGCGTACTGTATCGATTGTTAAATACTCGAGCCAGATGGTATTTTATCACTATATTAATATTTTTAGTAAGTTTATATATAGTTTATGAGTTTGCGTAGCTACAAGTTGGATATTGTCTAAAGGCTTTTAATTTTAGTGCTGAACGATTTTTTTTCCTTACCTTTTAACATCTTGTAGCTTAATAAGTTAAAGACTAAATTGAAAAGTGCCTTTAGAATTACACAATCTTGCAAAATTAACAATATTTTCCGAACATAAATTATTAATAATTAAAAACATTAATATATTTATTTAAAAAAATATATTTTTTAAAGTTAAAAACTAAATTCCAGACATTTGAAGTTATTTTCTGGTGTTTAAAGCCATAACTAGGAGGCTGGTTTTTTATTTTATTCAATTTTAAATTTTTCATGTTCCTCAACAGTCGTTTTGTACAATATGAAAAATATTGCCATTTCGTACGCCTTCCAGATTTATTTGTTTCAAGTTTCTTCTTGCAGTTTCTATGTAGTGGTAGATACAGTTTTAAAGAACTACATCTTTGGTAGGGTCCCCAATAAGTCCAAACAGAATTCGTGATATCGGTCGAATAAATAGAAGTTATAGCATCACATCATCGATGCAAACTTTAAATAATAACTTACTAATATGATCCGACTCGAAAGTTGGTGCAGATTTCTCAAAGGCGGTTGATAGAGTTAGTTATGGTCATTGCAACTGATGGTTTTCTCTATATGTTGTCTGGTCGATTACAATTTATTCAAAACTCTATAAAATTCACATTTTAAACGTAATGTTTGTAAGTTTTCTAGGGATTTTAAATAATTGTCAATTTGTCAGTCATTTGGACATAATTTTTCTCCAAGCATTTGACGTAAATCGAAAAATTCATCCATTTTCCAAAAGATGCTGGTGATACGTTTTTATAAAAAGCAACAATACAAACACAAAATCATCCCATAAATTTATGTTTATTACTACTTTTTAGAAAAACATTTAACGTAAGTTAATATGTCTTCCAAGGAATGTTTCATGTTTCTCAGTCTTTTTTAATGTCTTCCAGGCCTTTAAAGTCTTTTTAAGTTTAGTCCAATAGTTTATTTCTACTTCTGTTTACGATCCATTTCTAAAGAATAGATCTTCTGGTCTGCGTTTAGTTTACTTTAATTTAATATCGGTCTTTGCAGATTGGTAGTATCTATTCAGAGTTCTCAAGGCCGTTTGATAACGATAGATATGCTAATCGGGCAAAGAAGTTTGAGGGAACACAGCTGATTAGATTCATTAGTTCTATATGTATATATATACAGGGTGTCTCACGACGAATAGACGCGATCGATATCTCGGAAACTAATTTTTCAAACATTTTGAAAATTTGGCAACATGGCACAGTCGATGGGGGCTACAGAACTAAAATATTTTGACAGTTGTGACGTTTCCGGTTATACCGGAAGTATGTGTCAACTTCGTTATTTTAAATGGAACACCCTATATATTTTTACATTTTTGGCTTCCACGTAAAATTCTAGGTATATTTTGTGTATAATGTCCTATACCTAAGTGTAACCGTTTTTGCCATATTTTTAATTTCATGTGAAAAAATATGTTTATAAGCCCTAACATAATTACCGATTACTCCCTTTTAGTAGCCTTTATTTATTGGTTAGTTTTGGTTTTATTTTAAAGGAAGGACCACTTTAAAAGACTATTTTAATATTTGGCTAAAAAAAGATACAGGGGGGTCAAAAACTAGCATTAAAAATTGAAATGAAAAAATCATTAAAAGTCAATTTTTTTAAATGGAAACCCCTTATTTTTATTATTTTTTCATAAAGATAATTAAAAATAAGGTTAACTTTGTAAAAGGTTATCTAGTCCAAAAATTGATAGTTTCCGAAATATTGGCAGTTTAAATTTGGCCTAATATTAAAACCCGTATAGTAAACACGGCTCAAGAATTGTTGATTAGTTGGGCATGACGGTTGTCATAGTAACCGCTAGAAGCGGCAGTAAGATGGATTATAACAGAAATGTACACTTTTTAAATAAATTAGACATTAAATTACACTTTTACGAAGAACACTTAAGTAGCAAGTCACTTATAAATTGAATGCATATAATCCATTGTCTTACTGCGGCTTCTAGCGGTTACTATGACAACCGTCATGATCAACTAATCAACAATTCTTGAGCCGTGTTTACTATACGGGTTTTAATATTAGGCCAAATTTAAACTGCCAATATTTCGGAAACTATCAATTTTTGGACTAGATAACCTTTTACAAAGTTAACCTTATTTTTAATTATCTTTATGAAAAAATAATAAAAATAAGGGGTTTCCATTTAAAAAAATTGACTTTTAATGATTTTTTCATTTCAATTTTTAATGCTAGTTTTTGACCCCCCTGTATCTTTTTTTAGCCAAATATTAAAATAGTCTTTTAAAGTGGTCCTTCCTTTGAAATAAAACCAAAACTAACCAATAAATAAAGGCTACTAAAAGGGAGTAATCGGTAATTATGTTAGGGCTTATAAACATATTTTTTCACATGAAATTAAAAATATGGCAAAAACGGTTACACTTAGGTATAGGACATTATACACAAAATATACCTAGAATTTCACGTGGAAGCCAAAAATGTAAAAATATACAGGGTGTTTCATTTAAAATAACGAAGTTGACACATACTTCCGGTATAACCGGAAACGTCACAACTGTCAAAATATTTTAGTTGTGTAGCCCCCATCGACTGTGCCATGTTGCCAAATTTTCAAAATGTTTGAAAAATTAGTTTCCGAGATATCGATCGCGTCTATTCGTCGTGAGACACCCTGTATATATATACATATAGAACTTGATGGTCTTTAGCTATATATATATATATATATAGCTAAAGACCATCTTCAGGAACTGTTAGGTTAACTATATAAAGTCAATAATTCAGCATCACTAATTTCGGAATCTTGGCTTTTCCCATTATTGTCCTACTATATTACTAATTGTGCTTCATGATGCCAATATTAGATTTTACTACGTTCTTACTACGACTTTATGATTTAATTAATAAGATCCATTTGAGATTATTTTAGTTAAAATGGTTTTCTTTTATGCTAGATTTAAGGTGGAGCGTCAAAAGGTACCAAGTCCTTTTGGATAACATCCAGGGTTTCATCAAGTCATGTATCAGTACACTGGGTAGGTGGCAAATGTCTGGTTTGATTTCAGAAGCAATGTTTTTTGAATTTTTTTAAATGTATCCTCAATTTTTTTCTGATTATTAAGAATAGTCTTTATGTGACAATACGTATTGTAATGGACAAACCAAATGTGATGCACTAAAATCACAACATTTCCCATAGAGAAATATAGAAAACACTGAGTACTCTGGATGAATTACAACAGTAGTCTTGGAGTTCCTTCAGTGTTTACAAAAAGATATTCTGGTGGAAACTTGCTGGCCTATGATTTTCCTTGATCATCCAGAATTGTATGGAACATTTAGAATTTGTGAAAAAGTTCTTGGCTCTTAACACTTTTTAAAGCAATGAACACATAGTGGAGTTTTACTGCCTAGCATGGCGAAGGCAATTGAGACAAACTCGTCTCAACTTTTAAGCAACACATTTCTGCAGAGCAAAAAGTAAAAGTTTTAAGTCACTTAACTACCAAAGACATTTATCCATGGCTACTTAACAAAAAAAAATAAGTGGATCTAGGCTGATCTACGAAAGGCATCATTTATTCTTTAGAAGATTAAAGGTAATAGATTTAAGCATGTGTGATATTAAAGCCATTAAGTGTTTCTCTAATTGTATTAACAAACAAAACGGCAATAGTCTCGAAAACATTCCTGCTTCTCAATTTTCTTCCTGTAGACTCGATTCACCATCAATAGATCGGAAAACTTTTAATTCATCTGCAACTATTGGGAATTTTTAAGACCTAAAACAAAGAACAAGTTCGATTGAAAAGGATTTGTCGGCAATGAGGGTCTAAGGTACTCTGCCTGCAATGAAGCTAGATAGCAAAAACTCAATTCCTTTTCTAATTTATTATGTAGTAAACTATGATTGACCCTGTCGAGGTTTTGAAGGCTTTTGAAAAATCCAAATATAGAGTCAATGAATTGAAGTAGATTTGTCCTCCAAAAATCCATTTTTTTCTTATATGGTATGCATCCTCACTCCCAGTAAGTACAACATATTTGGAACATATGAACGTGTTTACAGCTCTAAATTGGCTTCAAAAGAGATTTTTCCAGACAAATTTTCTGGGTATATACCAGATTTATTAAACAACATATATAATAAAGTGGAATGCCATTATATATTCACACTTCCTTAGGAATAAGGCAGGAATAACATCAGGGACAGAAGAAAGCTAATATAGCAAAGATCATATGATACTAAAGACTTTAGAAAGAATAAATTTGTAACTGGTTGACCGTAGAGAACAAAGAGCTAACAGATTGACCATTTCAGTAGTATTTTTACCCAATCTTTTTGTATTCACAGCAATATCATGGGCAAAAGAAAAAAAACCACAAAAATTGAAAATTTTCAAATTTTATATTTCTTGATCTTTTGAGCACCAATGCGGTGAGTACTTGTAGATCTATCTTCCCTAACACAACAACTCCACAAATTTCCATTAGAGAAGCCGTAAACAAATAACATATCGCGATATTCATTCTTTAAGAAAAAAGGCAGGTTTTCCTTCTTTTGTAAATGGCAATGAATCCGCAAAAAAAGGAAATTCACAAACTATGTATTCCTTGATTTGAAAACAAAAGCATAGATATTTATAATTTGACAAGAACTGTCATTAAGTTTTCACTTCGACTTAAAGTAGTTAAATAAGTAATTTGATTTAAATGTGCTTAAAAAAATAATGCCTAGTTTCACAAAAATTGAATATCGGGACATCTTATTTATTTATGGTGTCGCAAGTGGAAACTCGCGGGAGGCAGCAAGGGAGTATGCGCTTCGTTTTCCTAATAGACGGCAACCCCATAGAAGAACATTTGCAGAAGTGTTCAGACGCTGTGGGGAAACTGGTTCCTTTCGAGGTTTGCGGATTAGAGAAGGTGGTCAAAATGGTCAACGCTGGAGACAAGAACCTGCGATTATGAGAGCTGTTACAGAAGATCTAGAAGTACTCGCCGCATTGGTGCTGCATTAAGGATTCACCATTCCACTGTACATAGAGTTCTTAAAAAAAATAATTTGCATTCGTTTCATTTGAAAAAAATCCTGGATTTATTGCCGATGGTGAGGTGAGGCTTCAATTCTGTAGGTGGTACTTAAATAAGTTGCAAGAGTGGGGAACAGATCAAATATTTTGGACAGATGAAGCAACATTTACAAGAGCCGAAATAATGAAAAAAAACAAAGAAATTTGATAAAATAAAAAAAAGTTAAATACCAGAAGAACTAACAACTTTTCCAAAAAATGTTATACGACTTTTTTGTTGCAAATGACTTGTTTAATCACCTCTTAAAGTTTGGCGGTTTTTATAGTAGACACCTTGTATATTAGTCTTGATTTTAATGATTTAAGCCAGTAAGGCTTGAAACTGTTTATCAACCGAGTGATAATAAAGATCTAGATCAGTCTTACGATATTTAGCATGCTATGATAAGTGTCTTTTTCAAAATAGAAAAAAAAGGGGATAACTTGTACTTTTTGACAGATTAAAACATAAGATCTGCGACATCATACAGGGTGTTTTGTTGATCATGTAACAAAGTTCTAGGGTATAAAGATCAACTTATAAAGAAATCAAATAAAATATATAAAGAAAACAAAAAAAAAGAAAAGTTCATATGAACATGGATGCGGAAATTCTTCCTCAGAGAGCTCTTTGAAGATAACCTTTAAAAATGAGTTTTCGTTTTATAGCTTCGGAACTACTTTAGCTACTGCAACCAATTTTGGGAAATAAATTATTGTTAATACGTTTATTCTTTTGAACTTACTAAACAAAAATTATTTTAACCAGGGTCGTGGAAACCAGGGGGATATTTGGTAAATTTAACCCCATTTCTCTCAGACTTCAATTTCTGCCCATTATGATGCTCCTATAGCATAAAAAAGTGCTATCAGCAAAAATCGCTAAATTTTACAGTTTTTGTAAAAATTGACTAAAAGTAAATTAAGATACAGCAGCAGAATTAATGAAAGATGAATGTTTATTGGGGTTAAAAGAATTTTTCATATGGTAGATATAAATTTATGTAATTTTTAAAATTACTTGACTGCACAGTATTGTGGAAAGTCCAGCAGAAAGTTAGAAGTTCAGTCCTGATTAATTCTCGAATCTTGTTAACATGCACTATATGTATAGTATGCACATGCACAGTATCATAGGTTCTTCTTTTTTTTTAATACCATCGCACGCCCCTTTGCCGTGTGCAGTGGCGAAAAAGTGCCACTCTGCCGGCATACCAAAATCGCTTTGATGATAACACAAATTATTGATAAAATTGTATTTGTTTTTAATACTGGGACCCGGCGTCATCGGAAAAATAATAAATTTTCTTAACACCGATTCGGCCGAATTTCTCTTCCAAAAATGCGATAAACTTTAAGAGAAGAATTAAGTGACTTGCGTTAGTCTAGACCGCAACACGTAATGCGTCTGTACATAAGGGGATTCGAGCGCTCGAATGTCAATAAACAAAAGCTCGGCGTATTTGCTTATTCGTACTTAGCAAAAATTTTCTTCTGCTTAAATGTTCATTATGAATATCTGAACAATGTTCTTTTTTAGTTTTTTCCGTAAACATATGAGAACATGTAAAATTTTGTATTTGTTTATTGTAAAATTATCTTTTGTGATGAATAAACAATTAAATTTACAAAGCCTATGATCACTTGATGCGCAAAACATTTTAGAACGTGAAGAATGTAAGATTACTCACTTTTTTCAAGTATCAACCAAAATATTGTCAAAATAAAAAACTTTGTTAAAAAATTTCAATTCCTTATAACTAATAAAACAATGTATATTTTACAAAACTACTTTAAGGCATCATTTTTCGTTCCTTGAACTATCATTTGAAATCGAAAGGTACATGGAAATCCAAAACTCATTTTTGAGTGGCCCACTTGGGAAAATTTGACTCAACAATTATTGTACGGAAGAACTCTTCATATTCAGCAACCTCCATAGCATTTTTCTGCACAATCCTTCAAGTGCAATTAAAATGATATAAGGCATAAGATTCCAAGGATATATAGTAGGTCCAAGATAAGGTCTTAGTACTATCTTGAGTATCTCAATATCTTTGAAAATACCGCATTCATTAAAAATCATAAGAAAATACAAAAAAAAGTGTCATATGATAATCGTTCAGTCGTTATGAGAAATGGCCCATGTAAAAGGTTTACTTTCATTTCAGGCCATATGAGAAAATAAAGTTAATGGTGGTATCTCGAAAAGAAACGCTGAATATAAAATCTAAAATACCATCATGTGATAGCTTAAAAGTGACAATGCAAAATAGTTATTAGTGTTTTGATATCTTTTGATGTTTGATAATATAAAGTGAGAAAAAATAAAATCAATATTGTCAACGCCATAATGCGCCTCAAGTGATGCAACTTTCTGATTCAACGAAAACTGTATTGCCAACGGGTACCAAGATGCCCATGCATAGAAGGATCCTATATATTGGACACCCTACCGCCACTATGTAACAATGCCACAGATATTTGTTTTAAGTTTTTTTGCAAGACATCCAAGGACTAGACTAGTATAGTCCGATTTTACGTGTATCTTATGAATCTATCTTAAAATAAATATAATTTTTAGTTGCCAAAACATTGAAAGTTATACTCGTACGAAATACTTGTAAATCAGACAATACCTAGTGCAAAACTTACCACTTTTATTTTCTAATATATCATGATATTTGTCGATGGCACTGGTGACCAAATGAGCCATTTTGGATCTGAAACGAACAAAAAAATATTTAGACGCTTTGAACGCACAAACACGAACAAAAATAATTAAAGTTGCATTATAATGAAACGTCAATATTATATAGTGTACTAATTGAGTTTTCTAATTTTAGTTATATGAAACACGCCAATTAACTACATTGTAAGATAAAAAAATAAAATTACAGTTGACTCGAGGCAAGCAAATTAGTGGTTCTCAGAAATGACTATCGATTAATACGATTTTTTTCATAAATATACATAATTCTAGAAGAATATAAATTATTAACCTAAATATTGTGCAAAATCTTTATCTAACCATCTTATGTAAACCCAAGATTTGGTTTTAGCTGTTACATTAATGCATAATTCAGAGCAGCGCTAACAAACCTTTCTCAACTATTTAACCTAATTAGCTGTCAATTAATTCACATGGAAAAAGTATTGTTTATCGCGGAATGTTTCCCATAATGTTGCAGCAAATTAGTTCGTAATGGTTATTGATTATCCCAAGTGTTATTTTTATCTTGGACTGGAATTTATACGCCACTGGAATTTTTTCATACGGGTCATTGTGTTTTTTGTTTAACAGGCATTGGTAAAATTTCCTATTTGTTTTTAAAAAATACATGGAAATTTCTAATTAATTTACAATACATTATAGCAGAGCATTTTATTTTTTGCCGAAAATTTTTGTTTTCGAATAATAAGATATGGAAACTTTTTTTATTTTACAAGCATATTATAATGTCAGTTTTTTAGACTGCCAATGTCAATCATAATGTTCTACTACAAAAACTAAGATACTATACATTGGATGAAACTCAGTACTCAGTTGGTTTAAGGGTTCAGAAAAAAATTGTCCGGGTATAATTAAATTTTTAAAAACCTATTAGAGGAATAAGAAACAACATTTCCCAATTAGCATTAAAAGTAATAAAGACTTTTTAATAATAAAAAAAACCCACTAATAATCATAAGTGCAATTTGCAAAATTTTTTGTACAGAATATTAATTTTGTATGTAAATTATAAAATATCAATGAAAAAAAAAACGTAATGGTTTCGAGTCGTGGTTTTTATTTGTAATTTTAATACTTTCATAACCGAAAAATTATGGATAATTAAGCCAATTAGAGAAATAAAAAAAGGTTAAATTTAATGTACTTTGTACGTAAGTAACTTAAAATTAATATATTTATTATGATTTAAATTAATACAATAAAAATTAAATTTAAGATTCTAAAAAACTCCGCAAAATATAGAACAATGTCGATCTAAATTAAAAAAAAAAACATTTAAAATTACATTACTGTAATAAATTCTACTTTTTGGGACTTATTTGTTTTCACAAATTTGCAAAAGGAATCAATTAATGAAAAATTCCCCAAACGCAAAACGGAATTTTTATCGTTTTTATTACCACAAGGCCACAACTTTTTTAGAGTATGTTTTTGGAATAAACTAGAACTAGAGAAAAAACAGATGGGAGGTCGAGTTCATCTAGCAATAATAGTGTTGTAGGCAAACCACCTGTAAATCAAACAGAGAGGACAGAGAGTTAATTGGTAATTTTTAGTACCAATTAGAAGATATAATTTTTTTTGCCACGCGTCTATTAAAAGAGTTCGAATTTAAAAATGCATTAATAAAGCTATTGAATTTACAACATAACTACAAACAATAATAGTAAGTAATTAAGGCCTTTTAATTCTGATATGAGTAAAAACAATAAAAACAAAATTACCATCCGCTTCAACTTAATAGAGAAAACCGCAAGCTAATTGTCGATTTTGAGTTTGAGGTATGAATTTTTTAGAGAAAATTCATGCTAAAAATTAAATAAAGTCGAGCAGAATAGAAAATATACCGCAAAAGTAGCTATTGTAAGTTTTTGTATTTTGATATTTTATTTTTGCAAAAAGAAAAATTTAAACGAGTTTGGTTTAATTAGGTCGAGTTTATATAGCAATAATATGTGCTGCAAAAATGATGGATAATGAACTATTTACGGAATATAATTAATTGGTTACAATGAAGTTTGCAATCAGTTTGCTGAATACAAAACCGCAACTTTCAAGAATAAAAAAAGGTTAAAATTTAATGTAGGTACATTAAAAATTTATTTTAAAATTAATATAATTCCGTATGATAGAAATAAAAATATTAATAGGAGAATCCCATTTAAAACCCATCAAACACAAAAAAGTGAATACAATTAAAATTACATTAAGAGTCTAAGAATTCCACAAAATATGGAACAATGCCGCTCTAAATAAAAAAAAAAACAATTTAAAATGATATTACTGTAATAAGTTCTACTTTTTGGGAATATTTTTACAAATTTTCAAAAAGTAACCACTAATGAGAAATTCCTCAAACCCAAACCGGAATATTTTTAGTTTTTATTACAAAAGACCACAGAATTTTTTTAGAGGCAATAATAGTGCGTCTAGAACCTCCTGTAAATCTAACTGAGAAACCTAATTAACAAATCATTTCAAAATGGGGTCTTTCCTAACTGCCTTAAGACTGCAATAATTGTTCCCTTGCATAAAGGAGGAGATAAAGAGCTAGCTTCAAATTATCGTCCAATTGCTCTCCTTCCAACAATATCGTAGATCATAGGTTGGTTAAAAATTGATTAAAAATAGGCTATTATCATTCCTGTTTAAATATAAAATACTAACTCCCCATCAATTTGGCTTCTTGAGTAATAAATGCACTAATGATGCGATGTTCTCCCTTTTTAATAGTGTTTACTCCAGTATAAACAATCATCATTTAACGGCAACTATTTTCTGTGATTTCTTCAAGGCTTTTGATTGTGTAAACCACATCTTGATCAACAAAATATTATTCAGAGGAACGCCTCTCGAATGGTTTAAGTCCTATCTTAGCTACAGAAGTCAGCTTGTAAAGGTTGATACGACCATGTCTTCTAGCAGACCAATAGAATGTGGGGTACCTCAAGGTTCAGTTCTGGGCCCAATTCTGTTTCTGCTGTTTATTAATGATATGGCCCATCTTAACATTAGCGGCAAAATCTGTCTCTTTGCCGATGATACTAGCTTTACATGGAGCAATCCGGATGTTGCGGCACTTCATGCAACTATTGCTAAAGACCTTCTCAACATTAAATCGTGGTGCGATTCGAATCTTCTCCGCTTAAACATCTCAAAAACTAAAGTCTTATCTTATAAAGGTACTATCCAACCCTTTGTACTTTCAAGCAACACCATCTTGGACGTTGTTGAATCTGTGAAATTTTTAGGACTTATTGTTGACAGCTCTTTGAAGTGGGAATTACATATTGATGTTTTATCTAAAAAATTTAGTTTAGCTTGTTTTGCCATAAGATCAGTTTCCAGGGAATTAAATCTTTCGCCATCAAGAACAGTGTATTATGCCCTTTTTGAGTCCCATCTTCGTTACGCCCCTCATTTCTGGGGCACATGCTGTGCGATTCAGTTTGAGCGCATTTTTAAACTACAAAAGAGAGCGGTTCGCTATTTACTAGGACTTGATAGTCGAGCTCACTGCCAAGAAATGTTTAAACGATTTAAAATATTAACTCTTCCATCTTTAATCATTCTTGAATCTATTTGCTTGGTTCGCCAGCATATATCAGAAATTCCTAATAGACCATCTCACAATTATCCACTTCGAAACGCAGAGGATGATCTTTATGTGCCAATCCCAAGCTCAGAATTAATAAAAAGCTCTATTCTTTACGGAGCTAAAAAAATGCACAATCATCTGCCTTTGGAAATTAAATCATTGACATCTTTTCCTCGATTTAGGAATATTTTGAAATCATATTTACTGGAGAGAGCTTTATATGCAGTAGATGATTTTTTTTTTTAATATTAATTTTTGAGTATCATGCACGCACTGGCTAATTATTAAATTTTTTATGATGTAGAATAGCAATATTTTGTATTGGTAAATTTCTATAAAATTTTTTATGACTTTTTAAACATTGTATTAATGTTTTTGACTGTTTTTGTTACTTTTTTTATTTTACTTTCTTGTTACTATTTTTATTTACATTCCTATTTTCCTACTTTTTACATTTAGTATAAGAAATTTGACCAGGTACATTTATGTCTTTTGTACCCAGTTTTGTACATATTTATTTAGTACTTGTATTTTGATTTATATATTTGTGTGTTTTGCTTTTTATGTATAGCTTTGTCTACAAATTTTTTTTAATTTTTTGACAATAAAGCATATTTGATTGACTGATTGATAACACAGAGAACCGCGAGTTATTTGGTAATTTTTAGTACGAAATAATTTGTTAGACAGAAGTCTACTGAGTCGATTTAAAAAGTTTATTAAAACATGATTTAATATAGTATTAGGTATTGTAGGCCTTCTAATTTTGATATAAGTAAGAAAAAATAAAAACAAAACACTGCCATAAGCTTAATAAGAAAAGGCCACAAGTTAATTGGCCATTTCAAGTTTGACGTCTATTTTTTAGAGAGAAGTCAACTAACAACAGGGTTTACTTTGAGGCTTTTAAAACTTCATGATAAAAATTAAATCAAGTCCAGTAGTGTAGATTTTTTTATTTTAATATTTGATTTTTGCAAAGGGGAAAATTTTAAGTTTTATTAGGAAGTGCATGAAATATTTAAAATAAGATACTACTGATTTTCAGTAATAGCTTTATGAAAAATACTAAAACTCAATAAATAATTTCTAACGATTAGCAATACGGGAATCCAATTTCAACTCAATTAAGTACAAAAATAAAAAATGTTGCTTTAAAACAAAAAAAAAACAACTTAAAAGGAATATTACTGTACTAAAATTGATCATTTTTAGAAAGTATTTTTGAAGTTTCGAAAATTTATAGAAAATTTAATTTAAATAGGTCGAATTTATATAGCAATCAAGTTTGTTGCCTGTAAATTATATAGGGAGGGCTGCAAGTTAATTGGTCATTTTTAGTTTGGGATTTGATTTTTTATTAGAGAGTAATCTAATTAGTCATTCAAATTCATAAAAAAAATTAAATCAAGGTTAATTTACGGCATTTAGAATAATAGTAGATATTATAGGCCTCTTTACGTAGAGAAGAAAATTGAAAGTTACGTAGAATATATTATTAGCTAATAACATTATTCACTCTTTTTTGTTTATTCTGACTGCAATATCACCAGATAATTAAAATTGATTGGGACAATGTCTAGAAATTACAGCAAAAATTCCCAAATTACTCCTTTTGATGACTTTTCATACCTCAAGATTGAAGCCTTTAAAAATGCCAGACCTCGGCAACTAGAAAAGTTGCGAACTTCTCAATAGATTCATTCGCTTTATAATAGCGACATTATGAAAGAAGTGTCTGAATCATGAAGAATCTTTTCCTGCAATCTGCAATTAAAGTTTCGATTTTTTCAGTTTTTGACATAGAAATGATGCACTGTTTTTTTAATTCTGCGTCCACTAGTAGCAAATTATCACCCTATAGATCAATTAAATACAGGATATGGTAAGATTTAGTCTTCATTTTATTTTATTCAAACAATATTTAAGTACAAAAATGTATCACCATAATATCATTAATAATACATTTAAATTTTAAAAAATTCCAAGAAAATAAGGAAAAGTTTTGATTTAACTAAAAAAAACAATTTAAAAGGAATATTACAGTAATAAAATTGTTTTTTTGTTGGATAATTTATCCCAAACATGGAGTAAAATTAGAGACAAACCGATATTTTTTTTGTTTTTACTGCAAAAGACCAGAAGTTAGTTGGTCGTTTTAGATCCAGTTATGATTTATTTATTATTGAGGGTATTTTGGGAATAAATTCAAGCTGGGAGCTGGGGAATTCATAAGAAAATTAAATTAGGTCGACTTGCGGGTAAACCACCTATAAATCGAATCGAGAGCACTTGATTTTCGAGAGCGCGATTTTTTTTATCGAAGAGTAACCTAGCGATAAAATCAATTAACTCAAGCCGAATTTACAACATAAAATGTGGGTTATTCGAGGCCTTTTTATTTTGATACATGACTTATGCAGGGAGGAAAATTGCATACAGAAAATTTGTTACTACTTAAAAATGGTTCTTGAATGGATTATTTCAAAATTGATTTAAAAAAGGAACAATTTAATAAATATGCTAAAACTATAGTAAAAATTTTGCATAATTGACGCTTTTAGTTAGGGTCTATAGTTATATTAAATAATAATGTTTTTTTATGATTTAATTTTTTACGATGCTATTAAATGCTAGGAGGAGAGGGCAAAGGTAGATTAAATAACCTTACTTTCTTATAAAATTTGAAATCTTTAAAAGCGGTTCAACAATAAGCTGGGGTCGAAGAAAATACTTAAAATTATGCCTTAAATTTTATTTAAAAAAAAATAAATTAAAAGAATTAGAAGATATAAAAAGGGGAAACATTCTATATGAACTATACTCGGAAAAGCAAAGAGAGCATTTATTGAAAATGAGAACATTTATTAAAACTTAAATAAAAAAAATAAAATTAAAAGAATTAAAGAGACACCAATAAGCAGTGTTAATGATCGTTGCAATGAAACATGGAAAAATTTAAGTAATGAAATATGGAAAAATTTAAGTTTCAATTTCATAAATTGAAGAAATTAAAAGAAAGGAAAAGTTACTTAGAGACCCATTAAAAACTCATTTAAATACCAAAAAACAGTAGCACAATAATATAATTAAAATTGAAATTCATAGATTCCACAAAATAAGTCAAAATTTGGTACTAATTTTTGCGTCTTAAATCTTTTTTGGATCTTGCATAGTTTTCGAGAAAAAAAATTAAATGGACTTAATTTCACATCCCTAGACCACACAAAAAACATGAGAGGTTTTTTTTAATATTTTTTTAAATAATTTTTTTATTAAAAACTAACACAAAAACAACAATAAATAAGCACTAAAGTAAAACACGTAACTAAACTAATGCAATTTAATTTTGTATTTTTTAAAATCTATTGTAGCTGATACATGATTTGTAGGAAAAAAATTATAAAAGATACAAATTTTCAAAAGAAACTTTTGCTCATGCTTCTGGTATGGAATAGAGATAAAATGCAATTAAGTGCATTTAATTTTTTCTAAGCAAGAAGATCTAAAAGAATCTAAAAAAATGGAAACCATTATCAAAAGAATCTATAAAAATCAATGGCGTGCATATTTCTAGTAAGAAATAGTTGAGAAAAAGGACGCCGCTGGATTTGAAACATGTAATTAAAGTAGAACTGAATCGAAACCTTTCTAGTATAAACTACAACAAAATTAGATAAAGGATATTTACGATATTTACAAACATATTTATTTCAACTTTTTGTAATAAAATTAATTAAAGAATCGCCTGTCAAATTCATTGGACATACTTAATTATGTATATTAAATTTACCTTTATAAAAATTGCACAAAATAAGGAAAACATTTACCCTTAAAGAAAAAAAAATAATTATGATAAAATTGTAGAGTATATCATTTGTGTGAGTAACATTTACCTTAACTACATTTTTAGGAAAAATGGAGGAAAAAAGAAACGAAATTAGGACTGAAGAAACAAAAAAACATTTTTTGGAATTGTTTCACAAATTAAAAAAATTAAAGACACCAATAAACAATATTGAAACATGAATAAATTTAAGTTTCCATTTAATGACATTTTCTTAAATGAATTAAAAGTAAGGAAAATTTGCTTCGAGAGACCAATTAAAAACTCATTTAAGCACAAAAAAGTAGAATCATAATATTATTAAAATTTAAATTCATACAAATTCCACAAAACAACAAAAAATGTACCTTTAAAACAAATAAGTATAATTTAAGAATAATTGGCAGTACAACTTTAGAAGAATTGGCCTTATGTATTCATAACAGAATAGTATTTAACGCCTATTTTAGGTACAAAAAAATTACACCCTGATATAGATTAAATTTAAATTTATAATAATTCTACTAAATAAGGAACAATGTACTCTTCAAAAAAAAAATTAAAAAATTATTTTAATATAAGAAATTAGCACACTAGTACATATTAAATTCAAATTCCATGAAATATGGAAGAATGCATCTTTAATTTTTTTTTTAAATTATGGAGATCAAATTGTACAGTTTAATTTACCTTAAAAATAACATTTACCTTAACTACCTATGTATAGGAAAAATAGATGAAAAAAAATTATATTGAAGAAATTATAAACAAGCCTTTTTAGGAATTGTTTCACAAATTAAACAAAAAAGATACCATTAAGCAAGATTCATTGATTTTGCAAAGAAACATGGGAATACGAATTTTAAATTTAATGAAAATTAATAAATGAAAGGAAGTAAAAGAAAGGAAAAATTGGTTAAAGAGGCCCATTAAAAATTCATTTAAGTACAAAAATAGAAGCACCATAATATAATTAAAATTTAAATGCATAAAAATTCCACAAAATGAGGAAAAATTTTACTTTAAATTAAGAAAATAATTTAAAAGGAATATTACTATGACAAAATGTGTGTAATTTCATATTTTTCATAACATTTATTTAAGTACAAAAAAAACGTAGCACCTTATATTATAATTTATTGTATATTAAATTTCTTCTCCTCCTCATATTTAATCTTGTTATAAGTACTTCCTCAGTACTCTATACTTTTTCAGAGATTTGGAAGATTTCTAAAATTACGCCAATACGTAAGAGCAACAGACAATTCTCGAAGCCTTTGATGTGTGTATATATAACAGTTCGTTTCGTCAAGTAAAAAATCATATTTCTTTAAAATGACTTGATTTCTTCTGTAAAAAGTCGACGACGGTCACAAATCTAATGTGTTTCTTAGAAAAAGCATACAAAGCTATGGGGCATAGGATACAGATTTTTCGAAGGCCTTGGATAAATTGGACCATGGTCTTATTATTCAAAGAATGATACCTATGACCTTATACAACCTAAAAGATCGTTCCCAGTTCAATTGCTTTAAACCAAATTGTTATCAAACACTGAACCTTTCAACGAAACAATCTGCCTTATGCCTTATTGATCTTTTCCATTATATTTGTCAATGATATCTCTAGGACTCTAACGTCGGAGTGTCTTTTATGTACGGATGACTTAAAAATATTCCACATCATAGAAACTAATGAGGATTGTGTTCTTCTGGAAAGGGACATTGATGCCTTAGCACACTGGTGTACAATAAATAAACTACCTCTGAATATTGAAAAATGCAAGTGTATGACAATCTCAAGTATTCGCAATAAAATAACTCCCTAGTCATGACGTGCCATGCCATCATCATGCCAACATGTCGACTCTATGAGGAACCTAGGGGTCATAAATTGACAACAAACTCACATTTAACAAACACATTGATAAATTTGTTAAATCTTCCTTGAAAACTCTTGGTTTCATAATCAGGTTAACAAAAGAATTTAAAAGGTTAATAGTCGTATTACCTTATACAATAGCCTAATAAGTCCAAATTACTTTATGCAGCAATGAAGTCGTTCCCAAACTAAAATGTCCACATAGACTCAAATATGTGCTGAGCAAATTTTTGAAATACTTTGCTTCAAAATTTATGGAATATATCCTCCGAGGTAGTTCATTCTACAAAGGTTTAATTTTTTATCTCTAGAGAGATTGTGTTATTCTAAGCACACAGTTATTCTCATTTAAACTATACAACTATAAAATTAATGCACCTCATCACTTAAGGGGCTTTTTGTCCATCTTATCCACACTTGAAAACTTCTTCACTTTTATTTGAAACTACTAACTTGAAAAAATGCACCTTTCTATCGAGGTTGCTCATGGTTTAATATTATACACAGCATTAATGATATTGACATGTTTAATGGTACTATAGATACATGTAAAAACCAAACTTCAATTATTATGACCTTATAACCATGAAATACCTCCTTCTATATAAACTCCTCATTTTAATTTTTCGTTTTTAAGATTACGTGTTAAGTTGTCTTATTATTATTGGAAATTTCCTGTTGACAATGGTAAATAAATAAATAAAATTTAAATTTATAAAAATTTCAGGAAATAAGAAAAAATGTACCTTTAAAGAAATAAAAAATTATTGTTGTAAAATTGTTGTTTTATTTTTTTTTATTAACATTCACCTCGTAACTACCTACATATGTATATGAAAAATGGACGAAAAAAACAGAAATCAAAATTGACATAACTAACAAAAACATTTTCGGGTATGGATGCACCAATTAAAACAATAAAGACTAAACTAAGCAATATTTAATGATTTTTGCAAAGAAACATGGAAAAACTTACGTTTGAATTTAATTAAAAAAAATATAAAATACAGGAATTAGAATAAAGGAAAATTTTCTTAGAGAGCCTCATTAAAAACTCATTTAAATACAAAAAAAAATAGCACCATAATATAATTAAAATTTAAATTCATAAAAACTTTGTTATTTTCATATTAAAAATATCAATAAATAAGTGTAATTTCATAATAATTTTAAGTAAAATTTGCCTTAATTACTCCTAATAGAATAGTATTTAAGTACAAAAGAAAATTAAACGCTGATATCGATTAAATTTAAATTTCCAAAAATTCCACCAAATAAGGAAAATTTACTCTTAAGGAAAAAAACATTAAAAAATAACTATAATAAAATTGTACAGTGTAATTTTTTTAAGTAACATTTAACTACCTATCTATAGGAAAAAGAGATGAAAAAATAGGAAATCTGTATTGAAGAAACTACAAACAAAAAGCATTTTTGGGAACTGTTTGACATCGTAAAACAACGGAAGAGATACCGATAAGCAATGTTAATGATTTTTGCAGAGAAACATGAAAAAATTTAAGTTCCAATTAATTAACTAAAGGAATTAAAGGAACGGAAATTTGCTTAGAGAGACCCATTAAAAACTCATTTAAGTCCAAAAAATAGCACTACAATATAATTAAAATTTAATTTCATAAAAATTCCACAAAATAATGAAAAATGTCGCTTTAAATCAAGAAAATCATTTACAAGGAATATTGCTGTGATAAAATTGTACAGTGTAATTGGTTAAGTAACATTTACCTTAACTACTTATGTATAGAAAAAAGAGATTAAAAAAGACATTTGTAATGAAGACATTCCAAAAAACCATTTTTGCGCACTGTTTCACAAATTAAAAAAATTGAGGGGATACCAAAAAGTAATGTTAATGATTTTTGCAGAAAAGCATTGAAAAATTTAGGTTTAAATTTAATGAAAATTAATAAGTTAAAGGAATTAACAGAATCATTTACATACAAAAAAGTGGCACCACAATACAATTAAAATATAAATTCATAAAAAATCCACAAAATAAGTGTAAAATTTTGCTGTGTAATTTCATATTAAAAATATCAATAATAAGTATAATTTTATAATACTTGTAAGTAAAATTATGTAATATTTGCCTTAAGTAGTTATAGTAATAAAAAAATTAAACTCGAATAAGATACAATTAAAAAAAAAACATTTTTTGGGAGCTGTTTCACAAATTGAAAGTAAAAGTCAAAGAGAAATTTTTTGAAGACACCTAAACAATCTTCTAAATTTTTCCTTTTTTTTCAAAAATTTAATAATAAGTTTGATAAAATTGTATTGATGCTACAACTAATGCACATACCTTTTTTTCCTTAAAACTTCTAATATTTAAAAACAATTATGTTAATCAGTAGGATAATTACAAAATAAATCGACACAAAATCCGATCCCTCGCCGTCGTCTACACTCATACGCGCACCGCCACAGACTGCTTCAAAACGAATAATATCGCAATGGATATAAAAAAAAATCCACCGAGTTGTTAATTGATATTCAGAACCACACTGACACCTACCTATTATCGATTAACGTTTTTAACACAAATTTAATAATTACTATGACCATTTTAAATAACCTCTAATTAATAATAATTTCGGGTAAACTTCCAATAATAACGACTAAGTAATGATACCAATTAAGTATTATTACACCTTCAATACCAAAACCTTACTTACGTACACAGTTCCCAAAAGTGATATTAAAACAAAAAAAGGGTTTAATTAAAAATGGACCCAATTTACCTTTGCACCAAAATTAAATTATATTATCTTAATAAGCCTGAAAATGGCTTGGGACAGGGCAAAGTAGTACAAACGTTTTGGTATTAACGTTAATATTAAATGAACATAGGCTAATATTATATTTTTACTTAAATATTGTATGTTAAAGAAAAAGCGTTGGAGGGCAATCTTCCAATTTGATCTTTTTATGAGCCAAAATGCCGAGAAACACTGCACAATCACCTCAAAGTCCAGACGATTCTTAAAATTGTCGATATTTGGAGAACTACATCATTTTCACTTCTATACAATTTTATTGCTAATAATCAATAAACATTTAAAAATGTTATAGCCTTTCAGGTTTTTATTAGACCATTTCATAAAGTGAGAAATTCTAATTAAAACTGTTTTTATACAATTATTTATTGTATGCTTTTCTAATACCCTAAAAAGGAAATAAATATTCTACTCTATAAACTGAACCCTTCATTACCTATATCAACTTCTTCTCAAATGTAAGATTATAATGAAGCTAATATTGAAATAGTTTTTTTATATTACCTAAAAAGGGCGATATCCCTATAAAAATACATAAACGGCCACTTGTTCCATAATTATTTCATAATTTAGTACTTACAAAATTCCTAACTTTCAAGGTTATCCGTCAAGCTTATGCTTATGAATTTTGAATGAGACAGCTCTATAAACAGCGGCATTTAGAAGTACTATATTCACTTTTATGAGTTGTGAATTATAACTTATGCACCGGTACATTATACATGCACCAGTGAAGAACATTATACTACTCTTACTGTCGATACGATTATAAATATAATCTAATTTGACTAAATATTAAAATCGAAGTTCTAGCTTTTTGTGTAAGGGCATATGGCAAAATATACTGTTAGAAAGTTGCCTTACTATGGCCCTGTCTTGGCCCGATTATTCTAATAAAATTTTTTAGGTTTTAAATGATAAGTGAGGCAACTTTTTGAGGAGTTTCAGGTAATTTGACCTGTCCACGGACAGACTTGCAGCACATGTACGTTAATTTTTTTATAAAAAAGCTGGTACGCCACTGTTTTTTTGCAAAAAAACATTTTTTTCTGAATATTTTGTTATTTTTAACAACAGCTAATAAAAACACAGCCCTTCGACGCACCGTTTTGGTGCAAAAAATAAACTCCATATTCGATTCATTATTTTATTAGTTTTTTTGTTATTTCCCATAAATTTTAGCCAGTTTTCATAATCTGCATAAAAAAAAAATTATAATAATAATAATAACAAAGTGTGTACATGTTTTTGTTATGTTTAGTGTCGATACATACCTACTATCGTATTTTTACGGTACACTATAAATGTGTCCGTCAATCTTACAGCAGTATTAACTGTTATAATTAAAGCAAATTTACCATATCAGAATGTGAATTTACTATATTTATTAGATTAACCTAAATGATACTAGATTTAGGAAAATCACAGCTTTTTTACTGTCGATATAGTCATTTTGCATAAAAATTCATCCATATGGCTAAAAAACCCGGCACTCTTACAGAACGTCACGAAAATTACAGAAGCCCGTAAAACTGATTGAAATATGGTTAAAATTCCCTGCTTACATTATTATAACATCACAGGCACCTGTAAATTCGAATGTTAGGCAGCTTGCATCTTAGTAAGCCAAATCGAAATTGGTATATGAATATAGGTACCAAGAGAATAGGTTATTTTATTAGACCAAACGTTCCTGCAAAAAAATTCACAAAAAAAAACTCATTATTAGAAATGCTGGGTGCTCTGCATTAACGTGGAAACCACTAATAGAAAATGATGCTAGTAATTCGAAAGTAATTATTAATAGTATTGGACCACACCAAGTTTAAAGATTTGTTAGAAGAAACAAACAAAGAGATTTCCTAAAAAATACTGATCCGCCTACAATTGGGAGTATTAAAAAAGAATGGCCTGTGCTTTTTACTTAAAAAGCTATATTTTGGTTTTACTTAAAAAGCTATATTATTATCTTCCAAAGCTGACCTAAAAAGCTAAGTATAAGAAGTTTACCATTTTTGACGAAGATCAGGACGAAATCGTGCTACAGTCACTGAGGATACTGGCACATTACTTTAAAGAAGATTTGTCGACCTTTTGTTATCTATTTGACGTAAGTACAGGCTGTAAATATATAATTTTTAATAGTTTACGGTGTTTTCTTTTTCTAAGAACATCAAACCTGAAAGTCAAGAAATATGGAATCGCATAGGTTTTGGAATTATATTAAAATTTGTATTAATATGGATGCTAACGTTGTTTTGTTTACATTCGTTTAGTATATGTACCATTAAAAATAAACTTAGTGAAATTAAGCTTTTAAACATTACTTTAACAAAACATGTAGTTCAAAAAGCAAACACAATAAGGGGCCCATATTGTCTTTCCTGCATGTAAGCATGTTAAATGTTATAGCTTAATAAATCCTAATATTTTAAGGTTAATTCCATCAAGTTTATCTTTTATCTTTTGTTTCACTACAAAATAAATTTGTTATGTTATGTTAAGAAATGTATAAGGAAATATATTTTTTCATAAAAGCTTTTAGTTTGGGATAATCCCACAATTTTTAAACGAATTTTATTTAAGAAATATTACAGCAAAAATATATTATATCTAAATATAAAATAAAAACACAGAAAACATACCAGCATTTTTTAACGAAAAATATTATAGTAAATCTACAGGGTCTCTGAAAAATACTTAACCTTTTTTACAGGATTTTTACGGATATAATCGTTGAATTTGCATTAAAACCATTGTAAAAGTACAAGACTACAGTAAGTCTTTAGTAATATTGCTTAAAAATTACTATAATTATTGCTTACATTTTACAGAAGACCGCAGTAAAATTACAAAACAAAAAATTCACATTTTTACAGATATTTTAAATTTACAGTACTAAAATAAGTTTATCACTTCTTTTGCTGGCAACATTATGATCTACTAAATTTGCTGTAAAATTACCACATTTTGATTTTCAGTGTATGGGAACACGAACTTAATAAATATACCTGGACTGCTATGCATGGTCGATACGATGCCCAAAAATGACCATTGTGTTCTTTTGATGTTGGTCACTCTGAACATTTTTAGTGTTGCCAACAAAATATATATTAAATAAAAATAATGAAGTTGACGACGCTGACGTTTGACATATGAGTATAGCGGAATGCCTAGTTTTTGGCGATTTGTAAACGACGCTTGGGTATATCGTCTGCAACAGGCGATATAGCTTCCTCCTTATTTAATACCTGAATAATGTATAGTTCAGTTCAGAGATCTATTAGAATCTTTGATGTGCCGCGAATAGTCCGTGTGCCGGTGTTACTTGTATTGTCACATGACATGCATCTTTAAATCGCAAAATTTTATGTGGAAAGAGTCATAAAGTAATATTGTAAGCGATATTTAATCATTCCATTAAATAAATAAATGTTTTAAGGATTTTTTTAAGAATTTATACATTTGATTCGTAAAATTTTACTACATGCGCCCACGTACTATTTTGTTAGACGTCTGATCTCAATCACAGCCACTCAAGCGTGAAAAATTGCACAGGTCCGGCCTTGAAATTTATTTGTATTTAAAACTTTATTATTCAGGATTTTTGGGTTTAGTTATATTAAGTTAGAAATTCAGGATAGTTGATAGCAAGATTATATTTAATTTGACTATAAGATTTAAGTACGTAAAATCAGTTTAACCAAAAATTTTAATTTAATAAGTTTAGTTTTTATTTTTTTATCAGTGGGATGTTTATAACAAGTGATGAGAAAATAGGTGGTACGAATTACTTAGGCCCATTTATTCTGTGGATTAAGGCATTAAAGATTTACTTTTTACACAAAAGGGTAAAATATTTTGGTTTATCTTCAAATTTTATAATTTCCTTTTTTTTGGGTATTGAGATTTATTTTTATTTGGTGGTTATTATTAACGGGGATTTTGGCTTCCACATTCAATGTCCTTTATTATTGTTTTTTTTTAATTAATACATATTATGATATATTATTATAATAATATACTCATGAAACCCCCCATCTCTATATTTAGTACCAACATCTTTGGATAAAAAGTAATTTTGTAGTCAGAAAAGTGTAAAGTATATTTTTTAAATAAACTTTTACATTAAAAATCATCTAGCTGTCTATATCTTATGTGTGTAAAAGACACAAGTTTTACTTATAAAAAAAACACACTTTGCATCCTGAATTTTAAATCAACTATTTTAAAGGCGATAGACCCATCCTTAAAGATCTCTTTAAAAACACGACGAAAGTAATACAAAAATGGCCCAAAAATTTATCTGGGTACGGCCCCGTAATCCTCAAAATCAGTGGGATAGAGAGAGATACACAATCACTTGCACAACTTAAAGTAGCAATCGCCAGATCGCAGGTGTTTTATCTTTGTTTAATAGACTAGTTAAAAAGAGGTGACAGTCTAGGAGTGCTGCAAGTGTTTAAAATGATTTGTAAAATGCTTGGATTTTAGTCCGCGGTCAATTCTTTGATATTATTTTCTTTTCAAAAATGGACATTTTCGAAAGAAAAATTAAAAATAGTATAAAACATGGGGTTTTACGTATATATAAAATGATTTCATAGATAAATTATATAAAATTTTGCCATTTAAACATGTATATCATGCGACAATAAATACGACATAGACGCATGGACTATTTAGTGCGGCATCTGCGACACATTAAAGATTCTAATAGATCTCTGAATTGGACTTTATCACCATCCTTATTTAAACGTATTTGGTTCACTGTTTCTCAAAACCGAATTATTGTGAATTGTCTGTCTGTGTAGTGTGTTGTTTATGATAGAATAATATATAAGGTTGTTTGTTTTTACTATATAAACCCTTGCTAATTACAAACTCTCATAAAATTATCTATATTTTGATTTTTATAGACGGTTGTACCTATTAATGTAGAAACACTGTACATAGAAGGATAGATTATCAGAATAATAAAACAAATATTTTAAAGTGCATGCATCTATCCCAAGTTAATTGAAACTTTGTCTCATTTTAGGTGCGGATCACTTTCTTGCATAAATTTTAACCAAATTCTTAAAGAGGTACAAGAAAAATTACATATCTAAAGCAACTATCTTAAATTCTTAAGTGAATGTAACTTTCTATTTTGTATATATAAACATAACCTCTCAAAAACTTTCATTGTTTTGTTTCCCTACAATGGGCACAACTGAAATTTGTCAGAGTGACCAACATCGAAAGGGCAGAATCACGCGAAATGGCGGCCCCCTGATAGTGGTCATTTACTTTTCATTGAATTGGCAGTCCAGGTATATTTATTAAGTTCGTGTATGGGAATCACTTTTTTAGGAGATCAGATCGGAAGTCAATTTTTGCAGAAGATCGAGATACCATACTCCATTGTAAATAATATGGTCAAGGCGATAACATGAACAAGAGAAAAATGAGTGACAAAAATCAAACAAAAGTCACTTTTATTATTATCACTAATTTAGTAGTAATTAAATTAATTAATAATTAATTGGAATTAAATTAATTAATTGTCTCTAATTGTTTTAAAATAAAACTGGTAAAAATGAATCGCTTTGGATTGGCGGAGCTTGCAGATATGCATCTTTCGTATGGAAAAGCGCGAGGAAATGCTTTGTTGGCACAGCGATTGTGCAGACAGCGTTTTCCAGATCGTGAATTGCCCGAACGCAGAATGTTCATAAAAATTGACCAAAGGTTAAGGGTCAATGATGGGAAATATTGTTAAAACTCATAAATGAGGACTGGTAAAACTCTGTTTTATTCCCTATCGCGTAAAATTTGATGATTTTTCTTTACAGATTAATCGAATAGTTGCAAGGCGGCGCCCGGTAGGAGATGCTATAGATATAGGATGAAATTATGGCACGTATTCAAATTGAGCCCAATAATAGTACTCGTAAGCTAGCAATTGATTTTGCCAAAAACACCGTGCACCGAGTATTACAAAGCCATAATCTTCATCCGTTTAAACTGCAAAAGGTTGAGCATCTTGTTTCTGGAGATTAACGCTTAAGCAGGTATTCTTGGCGACAGTTTATCTACGCAACACCTGCAACCAACAGAGAACTCCTAGTTGCTAGAGTTGTGATGGCTGCGGATTTTCTGAGAAACGATCCAGGGGTCTTTGCTCACGTGTGCATCTTGAGGGAACAGGTGCAGAAAATGCGTGCAAATGCATGAAGGACACTTTGAGCATTTGGTTTGAATGGTTTAAATTATTTTTTATTGTTTATTATTTAGTTAAATTATTTATTTTTTATTTTAATGATATTAAACTTTGAAGGATCCTTGTATGGATTTGATTTTTTTGCACGAAAACGGTGCGTCCGAGCGCAAAAATGCAAGGGCTGTGTTTTGTACAAAATAAACAAAATATTCGGAAAAAAAAATGTTTCTTCCAAAAACAGTGACGTATCTGTTTTTTATAAAAAAATTAACGTACATGTGCTGCAAGTCCGTCCCTGGACAAGTCAAATTAGCTGCAATAGCTCAGAAAGTTGCCTCACCACCTATCATTTAAAACCTGAAAATTTCATTTAAATCGCTATAAGCGTTTTTAATACACAGGAAAAAATCGATTTTTTTGACAAATTTCAACTCCCTGTATTTTGGAAACGGCGCACTTCCGACCATCGGTGTCCTATTTTAAACTATTTCTTTATGGCTCCTGTATATACTCTAGCATTTTTGACCATTTGAAAGAGCACCCCTGTATAGGAACCTCATCGGATGTAAATTTTACTGTTGTGATATGAATAAAGTGATTAAAAATACTGTTTTACTGTTTAGTGTTCAAGTGTGCTTATTCTGAACCTACGGAAAATCCGTAACAATACTTAAAAATGTTAAAATAGACATAGCAAATCTCAGTATTTTAACCACAACATAAGTGGAAAGGAAGAGAAAACCAGGAGAAACCTGACCAGAAAGAATTTCCAAAAAAATAAGTAGTGCAGTAGAATAGTCACCTTATGGGTTTAACATAAGGTGATTTTTTTGGAAATTCTTGCTACCACTCTTTAACAGCACTAGGCAAAAAAATGTATTATTAAGTCAGCGGTCTCACGAGAACTGCACACAAGAAAAAGAGTAAATATCTCGGTTAGTCTAGAATAGGGGATTCTCCCATGTTTCTGTTGGTCAAATAAGAAATCAGTTGTTGTTTGAGTCAAAAAAACCTTATCTAATAATCATTGGTAAATGAGAAGAGATTTTGGCAGAAAATCAGCAATTGCTAAAATTATCATATCAACAGTATTTCTATCCTAAAACTGAAATGGCACATACATTTTTGTTTTAAGCGTTTCAGAGCAGTATAATCATGCTGAGACCCAACCCTCATGTAACCGCAAGTGTTTCTAATAAAAAACAATTAAATTTGAATCAAAGTCTTTCAAGTGAATTATGGCTCAAAAGAACATGAGAAGACCTATATATCAAGAAAAATGGATACAGAATATGTTTGATAGATACATTAAGTTATATTTCTAACTCATTCTGAGTTTCAGTTGACAACTGAAATTTTTCAGTCAAATTCCACAAGTATAAAAAGTTCATTTCTTACAGTGTTAAATATAAATTCAAGACATAGTCAAAAAAGCAAATAGTTGCACTCACGTCAACATGAAACAAATGAAGAGCAAATGGACACAACTTCAATAGTAGACCTCAGTTTATATCAACTATTTATATCCAGGGATCATGGCTATCAAATTATATATTAAGGAGTATTTAATACCTCAACATCGTTCAACAAATTTTGTTCAGTTTTATTGCAACAAAAATGTGGAACAAAATTTTTATCCATAGGTACAAAAATTCTCAAAATATATTATAAGCTGTTAAGCAAAAACAAATTACTGACTGATGATTTTTTTTTTATTATTATGAATTATTTAAACATTGTAGATTTAATTTAAAAAAATTAAGTGGCTGGATGGTACGCCATATTAGTATATGTCTATATTAATTTAAGTTAATAATTAATGTTATTTAATAAAATAAATATTAATAATAAATTATTTAATTTTGACCTTATATTACGTTAGCGTAACGGCTACGCGTATATATTTTGGGCTGTTCTACATATCTACATGTATAGCTTCTACAGAGTTATGAATTGGTTGTATTATAATTGCGAAATTGTCTGATACCTGTTATTTTAAGATGTACAGTTTGTACTAATTTCTTAGTGAAGAACAAAAATATAATTGATTTAAATATGAAAAAAGAACTTTATGCAGCAAATTGATTGACAGTAATAAGGAATGAGGAAGAATATTACAACTTAACATTAGAACATTATGAGGCCAGCTTTCTTTAAACCGAGATGTAAGAACCAGGCTGGTTCATAGGATTTACTACTTCACAACTTAATATATATTTATCAGCAAGAAATAATTACACGAATGAAGGCAATGAACCATAAATTTTGCCTAACAAGGGGAAGAAAAAGAGAGAACACCATTACTATACCTACTGTGTTATATATTAAGAATGATGAACATACAAGACGTATATACAATGTAAATAATCAGTTTCTGTTTCACAATTATACTATTTCAACCAAATTACATAAATATGAAGTGAATTTATTACAATGCTAATTATGATTTCAAGACATAATCAAAAGTGCTAAGTTAAATGATTTTTATACACATTTTAACATATTTCCTTTATGTTTCACTGTGCAATATATGTTTGCATTTATTACTTCATATGCTTTCACCTTAAAACAGAAAAGGAATTTAATGAAGAAAAATAATGTTAAAAGACAAATATTTTTAAAGTAAATTGATTAAGATAGTAATGAGGAAGAATCTTACTTCGGGCTCAATATTCCAAGAATAATATAAGACCATCGTTCTACATATAATTACCAATACTAAAACAAACTGATATGGTAAAACAATGTTGTTCTGGATTACCTTAAATAGGCAGATATTGCCAAGTATTTTTTAGTGTCTGACTAACAAGGAATAATATACAAACTAATTACTTGTGAATAATCTTATATAAAATGAAAGGTACCTTTATTGTTTAAACATAAAGTTGTTAAGAAAGGTTAAATTAAAATAATAATTTAAAATCGAAAATTCTTAATATTGAAGAAAATATTTATAAATATATAAAGTGCGTCCATTTTAATCCCTTCCTTTATTGTAGGTGTATTTTTGAAGCAAAACTCGACTATTCAGTATAGGATAAAATGCTGTTTACTTTCCTATTATAACACTAGCTATGTTATAACCATCAAATTTTTTTGACATTTTAAGGACAAACAAAGACAAGTAACAGTAGCATTTTTTTTCTTTTATTAAACACATTTTGAAAAGTTAAGATAGAAATGTGAAAATAATTTTGTCCTACGACAAGCATTTATGGCTCTGTAAAGTCTCTTAAAGTTGAAAAAAAAAACAATTTTCAACCGTCTCTAATTCAAAAACGACTTGATTATATGACATGCATGACATCGTCAAATTTCTTAGAATTTGACGAAGGATCTAAAAATCAAATACTTATTATATAAAGTCTCCATTAAAAAAAAAATTAATCTGTGAACACCCTGTATACGTAAGACAAGTTTAAAATAGTAGCATTTTTCACCCGTTGTACGAAAAAAAAATTTAAACACTAAATGGACACGCTGTATATGTAAACAAAAACAAGGGTTTATAAAGTAGATACATATTGACAGGCAAACTGGAAATTAAAATACCCTATAAAATTAGTACAAACACACACAATTTATAACTATAGAAAATGTTAATTAATAATATAATAATAATTAATAAGGCTATATTCTGGCAAGTATCATAAATGTATATTAGAGAAGAAACAAATTACTAGATCTTCTGCCTTACGTATCAAGAAAGATGAATATAGAATACCTATATACAAAAAGATAGGTGCTACTGGTATCATTGATGTTGTAATTTCCTCATTCATAGTAATAATAAAAGATGTTCTATGAGAGCTAGATATAGTTCAGTTCAAAGATCTATTTGAATCTTTGATGTGCCACGAATAGTCTGTGTGCCGGTGTTGCTTATATTGTCACATGACATGCATGTTTAAATCGCAAAATTTTATGTGGAAACAGTCATAAAGTAATATTCTAAGCGACATTTAATCATTCCATTAAATAAATCAATTTAAGCATTTTTTTAAGAATTTATACATTTGAATTGTAAACTTTGACTACATGCGCCCACGTACTATTTTCTTAGACGTCTGACCTCAGTCACAGCCACTCAAGCGTGAAAAGTTGCACAGGTCCGGCCTTAAAATTTATTTGTATTTAAAACTATTATTCGGGATTTTTGGGTTTAGTTTTATTAAGTTAGAAATTCAGGATAGTTGATAGCAAGATAATATTTAATTTAAATATAAGAAGTACGTTTTTCTGTCTATTTTACCAGTGTCGAAACATTTTGAGGTCTTTAGATATAACAACTTCCTCACAGTAAAAACTGCAAAAAATTTAGACGAATACAGGCCAAATTCTAAATTCTGCACTTTCATAAACGTGTAAAAAGCAAAACCGGCAAAACCCATCAAATAATAATAACCCCACATGACCTCCCTCCCAACTATTAAAGGCGATAGACCCATCCTTAAAGATCTCTTCGACTCACGTCGAAAGTAATATAAAAACAGCCCAAAAATTTATTTGGGTACGGCCCCGTAATTCTCAAAATCAGTGGGATAGAGAGAGATACACAATCACTTGCACAGCCTGACGTAGGAATCGCCAGAACGCAGGTGTTTTATCTTTGTTTAATAGACTGGCTAAAAAGAGGTGACAAGTCTGTGAGTGCTGGAAGTGTTTAAAATATTTTGTAAGATGCTTGGATTTTAGTCCGCGGTCAATTTTTTGATATTATTTTCTTTCTAGAATTGGTCATTTTCGAAAGAAAAATAAAAAATTGTATAAAACACAAACAATATAAAATTTTGCCATTTAAACATGTATATCATGCGACAATAAATACGACATAGGCGCACGGACTAGTTAGTGCGGCATCTGCGACACATCAAAGATTCTAATAGATCTCTGAACTGGACTTGAACACTATACTCAGATAGTACATACCGACTTTAATTTGTTATTCTCAGCTTTGAAAAGTCGAATCTGACATAAAAATATAATAAGATTTTAAACAACGTAAAAATTCGTAAAATCCACCTATTTAACACTGTATCGATGCATTTTATTAGATAATTAGCAGTTTTATTGTTATGTTAAGTTTAAACGTACGTATATTATGTCCTGATGCTAAAAACCTAATTGCATGCCCCGATAAAGTGGAGCAAATTAACAGCTAATAGGGGTTCAAGAACAAAGAAACCGGCATTATTTACTAAGTTACAGGATATATAACATAAGTAATTTGCACTAAATGCAGCACCTAAAAAAGTTTAATTAAACAATTTAAAAAAATGACGATTTCGCTATTTATGTACGTGCATATAGCGTAAATGCATGTTATAGATAATAATACGTGATGCCGTGTTTACCTTTTTTTAACATTTGCAATGTTATGACCCAGCTATTTGGTACAAGGTCGTGATGTAATAAACTGGGTAAATTACAAGGGCAATTTATTGGCATGTCAGCAAATATCTTTAAGCGACTATTTTATTTCATAAACAATAACATATAAACTATTTGGAACTGTATCAGTATTAGATGTTTTATGAGGTAATTAAACAAAACATTAAGAAAGATATTTACTACAGAGGATTTTAGGATCTGCCCTGACAAATTCTTTCTGTTATTTTGAGTGTCATAAAACATGTTATGGATGCAGCAATCTCAGATCACATAAGAATATATTTACGTATGGAAGGGACTTGTTTTTTCCTGGAAAAACACAAAATGAGGAGTTGTGCTATCATGAACTGGTATAATGCAAGTTTTATAACAATAAGTGGTACCTTGCAAATTTCCTATAAAACTTCATATAAACATGATGAATGAATATACTAAAACAAACCCTAAAGCCCTGCCAAATATAACCCAAATGAATTCAACAACTACTCCCTGAACCGTTAGAAAAACCGAGTTATAAATTTAGCTGATGTTAAAAACATCATCAACTCTCGTAAAATAAAGAATGCTAAAGACTAAGGAATAACAAGATCAATCAATGGGTATACTTCCACATACTTTAAAGACTCCCTTAAGCATATAATAAGTGGTAAACTCTATCTCTACCTAAAACCATATCTCAAGCTCTCTATCTGTAAACTCTATATTTAGAATAGAAGTCAATTTCTTTATTACCAATGTTTTCCAAAATATCTCTCTTGATCACAATTTGGTATCAGAAGGGTATCAATATGACATTGATACCCTTCTTCTATCCCTACCCTTGTAGCAAATTTTATCTTATATACTTGTAGCAAGAAATCCTATAGGCATATCAAAGTAAATCTGGCAGTATTCTAAACTCGTCGAGTGGTAAATAGCCCAATAGTAAGTCGCATATTTTGCTACAATGAAATCAGGAAATGTGTGAAAGTAGTTGAGAGAGTTATTGCTTTTAATATATTAAGTCTACTCTTAGTCCCTGTCCAGAATTAATTAACTATGTTTAGAAAAAGCTTCAAGAGTAGTAATATTTTTTTCTGACAACCTTTTGTGACGGTTTTTTTAACAACATATATGTTTTAATTCTCACTACACATGCAAGACCTTACAATTTTTAAGAAACAGGCTGGTTTTTTTAAATTTATACACATTATTAGATAGATATTTTTCTCAAAAAATTCTCTGGTTAATGCAAATTATCCTAGAATAACCATAGTTTATACACTTGTGCAGAAATGCCAAATTTATTGTAGTGGATAAACTTACAATGTTTTAGCAATTTATTATATTTTGCTTTTATAATGTCTCACAAATAATTCACTTTCTTCTCATAGGTTATGGCATCAAACTCTACAATATTATTGGAAATCTTTCTACTTTTCGTGTGGTCTATGGTTATTCAATTTTGTAACAGTATGTCCTACTTTTAATATATATCAGATTTTTCGATATATTGTATGTAATTTATTATCAAATTTCAACACTTTCAATCACAATTTTAAGGACATTTCAATTATAATTTTATAAAGACTGTTTTAATAATTTGTTACCGTCCCTATTTATACCTTTTTTTATAAAGAAAATTGCTCCAATTGTAACATTTATTCTTACACATTTTTTTCAGTGTAAAAACTACAAATATTTAGCCGTATTAGCTACTAATTTTGGACCTAAAGGAATAGAAACTAAAATAACACAGACTTAGCAAAAAGGTTCCATTCAGACTCATGTCATACTTTGAATCCTAGCTTTGGTATTTGTACAAGTTTTGATACGAGTTGTTCAAACAGTAATCAGATCTTGCTAGAGAAAATTATTAATAAATATCAAAAAGCCTTAGCCAACAAATATAGCCAAAAGGTACCATTTAGACTGATACCACTACTTTGAACCATTGCTTCAATATATGTATACAGTTTTGATACAAGTTGTTTCAAGATAACCAGAAAACTAGAGAAACTTAGAAACTGTGACTTGCTAGAGCAAATAATTAAAAAATATCAAACACGCCAATGGCCCAACAACGCTCCTTTAAGAAATACTTGATGATAACTCTTTCTCTCTCTTTATCTATTGAAATATAGGCACACTTTTCACTTTCACCCTCTTTGTTGGCGATACAACTATGTCATACGATAATCTTGGGATCAAGAGTTAGTCATATTTCCACAATATTAACCCCTAAGGAAATCAATCTTGAAAATATTAAATTTCTGAGAATTATTTTTTGATTCAGCATAAATTGGGATGTTTACACCAACGCTACCTTAAAAAATGAACCCTGCTCAAATACCTTTTTTAGGGCTGACTGATTCACTTTACAAACAAAGGCGATATCATACTGATTTCAGGCTGGCTTTCATATACTCATTCCACCTTGACAGTTCTTTTCCAGTCATTTACTACTTTTGCCAAATATTTGAGGCTAGACCTGTCATGGTACTTCAGACATATTGTAAATACATGTTCCAATCAGTTGTTTTTTTTTGTGTAATCATTTTCTGAAATGTTGTCTTTTACCAAGTAGTATGTATATTTAATGAATAATTAAATATGAAGTAATTTAATCTTTCTGAAAATTGTACATGGCCGTGTAAAAAATTAATGTTTACTATTTATTTGCATTATTTGCCTACTTTATGTGAAATAATTTTTGTACCGTGACATGAATCTACTAAAACTGAGATTAACGGTGTTAATACCTTAGACACCGCGAAAAAAATCACGCTTACCTTTTTTTTAACTTATTGCCAAAACTTCTCTCAATAGTCACAATGTCACCAGATACGCAAAACGCCCGTAAAAGTTAAAAATAAAATATCTCTCAACTATTAAAAAAAAGCGAGTTTCCTAATAGACGGCCAGTCAAAATTAAAACAATATCACCAGATATAGCTCCTCGCGTGCTTGCCAATTTAACATTTTTAATCAATTTACTGTCGGAATTAAATGTACTGTAATGCAGGTAATTGAGGTAATACAGTTAGTCTCGATGGCAACCATAAACTAAAATAGTTGGACCAGAAACCAACTTTCTATGTTATTTTCTTGCTGTTACATCAGTGCGCACGGCAATCATTGCTTTATTGCCGAGCATGCTTTATTTTTATATTAGATGATTAAATTGTGTTTAATTGGTAAAAATGAAAGTGACGGCCGCATCTCATTTAACAAATTTAACTTTGTTTAACTCATCCTGTACAGATTGAGGATTGAAGGTTTGGAAAATAAGATGAATCCTCTTATTTTTATTATTTCTAAAAATCTTAATTTCTTCTTATTTTAAGAATTTAAACAATTTACAATTGAATACAATTACAAGAGGAAAAATAGGATAAAGTTTCTGGAAAACAGAATACCTTAACCAACAGATTCTCAACTTTTTATGAGTGAAACACAGTTTATTCTAGGGAATTATTAATTGATTTTGATTTCTTGTTTTATAATAATGAACTGATTAATGAGGTTGTAATTACGATAAAAATCTCATGTAGACAATTCTATCTATCGCAACTTTTGTACATTGGAATATTTTATATAATAAAAATTTATTTCAGTATAGTGTATTTCAGCTTGTTTGTTATTCAAATTGAAACTATAATTATTTGTCGTATGTATTTAACAAAAATTATTTATACTACTTTCTTTGAAGTTAAAGAATCGGTGGGAAGATTCAAAGAGTTAAAGAACCGGTGGGAAATTTAAGTTAACTAATTTCTTTAAACCTGTTTTTTTTTTGAACATTGAAATATGTGGTGACAATGAAATTGATACATTTTCCACCATTTAGGAAAAAAAAAATTATTTAAGTACATATTGAACAAAAGAGGCAGGATATATACATATTGCTTCATTTTAAGAGATATGATGATCTTCAATCCATGTAGGTTTGAAGTTCTTGAACATGGAATCCATGGCAAACTCAGTCAAATGCCTTTGAGAGGTCACAAAATAGATAGACAGTAATTAAAATCTTTTATTGATTCAATAATAACAAAAGTTACAAAAAAAGCGTAAAGCTGCGGAGCACGTCAACATAAACTTACTTTAAGTAAAATGTAATAAGTGCTTACACTAAATAAGTACACAATACTGCTTCACTGGCTCAAAAAATGCACTGAGTCTTTGGCATACTTCTAATTCTTTCTGGAATGCTATTAAATATTTTCAGGATGATATCTGCAAACAGGTCCCCATTTGTGTAGACACTCATAACAGCATCAAGAATATACATGCTCATAAGTTTTATATCATGATCAATAAACACTTGCCTGCAGCTTGCCCGAGGTTACACTCCAAACACTGCATTCAGACATGACAGTGGACCTCTTAGGACAGCTATACACTCAACCTCCAATGCATTGCCCCCCAAATAATCAGGCCATACCTTATTCTCGATTGTGTGAATGCATGATATGCTGCAACTCTATCAGCGATAATTCTCGGGGCAAAGTAGTATCTTGATATTTTGGCAGCTAATTCCTCAATGTGCACACTCCAATATAAATGCTTATCTATTGTAACACTCAAGTATGAAATAGTGGACACTGAACTGATATTAATGATGTTGAATAGAGAAGAGAAATTTTGTCCATTCGATTACCAAAGAGTATAGACTGAGTTTTTTTCAGCATTGAGAAGCAGACCACTTGATTAAAAATAGTAATTCAAGACCATCATTACAGAATTGACATTGGTCAACAAATTATTCGAAAATATTAGAGCAGCATTATCAGCATACAGTACAGTCGGTAGACCCACTATTTCAGCTAATTCATTGGTATAAAGAACATACAGCAGGGGGCCCAATATATACCTCTGCAGTACACCTTTTTTTAAAGAAATAACCATAATCTTGTATCTGACTTCTGCTGGCTTGAGAGAATCAGAAACAGATATTTAGGGGTAAAGTTTCACAACAGTGTATCAGCCAGCGTTAGGGCTTTTAACTCAATAATTCAAGTTCAAGAAAAAAGTTCAAAAATTCATCATTAAAAATGCTTTTTTTCTTTTGAGAAGTACTTCAAATATTTGAATCTCTTGTAATGTCAGTCATAACTGTCAGTCATAAATTTGTTGTAGTATTGTTAAACTAATTTTATTTGCTAATTTTTAAACAATAGTTTATTTTCATTTAAACTAATGTCTTATATTTTTAGCTGTTCAATCAAAGCTCATTTAGAATAACTGTGTAAAAAAACTTGTATTTTGATTTGTAAAAGTATGAAAGAAAATATAACACTTGTACATTATTTTATGAATAAATAAATTATCATTTATCATTTCTCCTCTAGTTGGATAAGCAAATCAAATGGAAGAATTATGATATTCAAATAATACATAGTTTTGTAAATAGATTATATTACACCAAAATAGTGCATTAAAAACATAAATAAAGAGATAAATAAGTTACAATGATACTTTTTGCATATTGGGCCAATAATAATTCTATGCAGATGGCACCTGAAAATAATCTAAGTAGTGCAAGCCATAAGTGTATGTAGCCAGATAAAAATTTAGAGGCATAATCAGATATGTGTATCTTGATATTCTCATATTAGAATATTAATAAATATAGTGAGAATGCATATTATTGACTAACCCAAGAAGTATTCCTACCTTCAATGTGATACAACTCTATTTATATGACAGCTAAAAGAAATTCATCTATTACTGATTTTCAGGTTCAGACTGATGCGGTCTATACCGACTTCTCCAAGGCCTTCAACAGGGTGAACTTTGGTCTCTTGCTGGCCAAGTTGGAAAGTCCTGGTTTTCATGACTCCCTCTTAAAATGGCTAAAGAGTTTTCTGATTGGAAGAACTCAGAGTGTGAAGGTGCATGGCTGTAGTTCTGCACCTACTAATGTAGTCTCAGGGGTTCCTCAGGGATCTCACTGTGCCCCTCTGCTCTTCAATCTATTTGTGAATGATATTGTTAATGTGATCAATCATAGTTCTGTAAGTATGTTTGCTGATGACCTGAAGCTCTACATGCAGCTTAAGCAGGTGATTGATATAGCCAAACTTTAGGAAGACCTTGATGCTTTGTATGAGTGGCCAGTGATGAACGGATTGAGGCTCAATATTTGTGTGCTACATATCATTTCATAGAGGTTCAAAGAGATTCAATTCTACATATAGTATCCTTGGTAAGTCCTTGCAGTATGTGAATGTAGCCAAGGATTTGGGCGTGTGGTTTGATGAACATCTGAGATTTGTTCATCACATCTCTAAAATAACTTTAAAAGGACTAAGAGTGTTGCACGAGTACCATCGTGAGGACATGAGAGTAAGACTTAACCTGGATACATTGGCCAAAAGGCGTGTGAACGCCGATCATTGTTTTGTCTTTAAGCTGGTTAATGGCATGATTAATGCTCCTGACCTTCTTTCTAAAGTGGGTCTCAATGTTCCAAATAGAACTCTACGCAATTTTGACCTTTATCATGTTCCTATGCACAGAACTGAATATGACGGCCATATTACGTAATAATCTATTTTGTACATTTATTTTGTAAAATGAGGATTCCCATAAATTTAATAAAATAAAATAAAATTCATTTGATTAAAAACTATTCATCGTGTACTAGCTTCTCAAAAATAATAACTGCATGTTACATTCCAGTTACAATTGCAAGTGCAGAAAAATCATGTTCGAAACTTAAAATTATCAAAAATTTTCTAAGGTCTAGGTACAATGGGACAAGAAAGATTAAGTTCATTAAGTGTACTGTCAATTGTAAATGAAACTACATGAAACCTTGATATTTGTTGGTTGATAAAGGCATTTGCAGAAGCCAAAGATTAAAAAATTATTGTATTTTCAATTATGATTTGCAAGGGCAAAAAAAAATAGGGGGGGGGCTAAAGGAAGGTAGCAACATACGATTTTTCCAACACAGCAAATGTCAGCGTTGTTATGCCACTGGTTTGGCATTATTATATGGGACAAATATCTTTAATATTTACTTGTGTAAACAAGCATTATAATATTTACTGCAAACAATAATGGTGATTCTCCTACATATATTAGTTAGTAGAGCTAATTTATAGGAATAATTTAATAATAAAACTGCCACAATCAATGTCTTAGATATCAACTAATAAATTGTAGAATTTCTTAGTCATTTAAAAGTCCCTACTTAACAGAGGAGTGGAACTAGTGGAAGTAAAAAGATTATGCAAGGTTGTTGTTCTCCCCACAATAAAATGCAAAACATCTTTAAGCCAATGTATTATGCATTTCCTCTATAATAATAGCCATTGTCAGATTCAGTATATAGGGTGTTACAAAATTCAGTGCAAATATTTGATGAGCATATTGTTGAAGTTAAAATAGGACTTTTCCACATAGATATGTATCCTAAAATGCCTCCCTTCAAAGCTACTGCCGGCGTAAATTGCTTGAAGAAAATTGATTATTGGGAGGCATAACTACAATTATCCATCAATTCTTCTGAAAATTTGCATCTCTCTGTTTTTTGGGTGCTCTTTTAATTTTCTATCCCAAAAAAGATCTAAATCCTCTTTTAGGCGAGGATTTAAGGGAACTTACCCTTGTTGAACAATGGGAACTAGTAAATTTTTTAAAGATTTGATGCATAACTGTAGTTAGTGTTCCAAATAATCGATTTTCTTGAAGCATTTTGCATGGGCTGTAGCTCTAAGGGAATGCATTTTTGAACACATGTTTATAGGAAAAAAGTCTTATGTTAAATCCAACTTTAAATACACTCTTAAGATATTTGCACTGAATTTTGTACCACCCTGCATATAAAACAGATCATTTGTCAATCAAAAGATTTTGTTAATTTTTAAGGGTTAAGTTGAATAAAGGGTCAAATCATCTAAAATCCAAGCTCTTCAAAACTTTGTTTCTTTTAATGCCAATGTTTTGGCCTATATTAGGCCTTCTTCAGGGCAAACAGAAAAATCAAAGCCTTTCATTATATTGTGAAAATTGAACCATAGCTGTATGTTTTGGATGATTTTATTTGGTTTATTTGTTTTAAGGATATCAGACTGCTGGTGTGTAAGTAACAAAAATAAAGATTTTTTTAATGAGCTTTTACAGCAGCCATAATTACTTATATACTCATATATTACTCATTACTCATATATTACCAAAATTAAATTGTTACATACAGGTTTATATTATACAAAAATGTTTATTGTTTACTATTGTAATTATATTAGGTACCTAGAAAACCTAATTTCTGTATGTACCATAGGAAACATAATAATAAGAGTTTAACAATAAAAACTAACCTGATAAATATTAAAATAAGATAAAGTTGTGCACCATTTACTCAAACTCATAACAAAACTTAATTAGCTTCATAATTAAATAAAAAAAGAGAAGTTACTTTAAAAATACTTTGAATCAAGAAAAAAGATTCAGAATAATGTTAAGAACTTGTACATCTTTTTCAGGGTTTTTGTATATAAAAGAACAAACACTTAAAATATATGAAGATTGAATTGCCAGTATTCTTTCACTGTAAAGTAGGTAGGTATGTTGGAAACACTTTATCCTTCCTAAAAATGATTGCATAACTGATTGATTTAAAGATGTTTTGCATTCTATTGTATGGAAAATGACAAGCTTGCAGAACCTTTAAAATTTCTTAGTTTAATTTTAAGTATAATGTTTTTCAAAGGGTTTTGTGAAATTGTCATGTGCTCTCACATCAAGTCCCCTATAAACTCTTATTATTCTAAATTCTAAAACAATGTATTAAAATATTCTAAATATTCTTTGCAATAATTCTTTTTTTATATATGTTAATTTAAATAGGTTGTAATATTTGATTTATTTTATTTAGATTTGATGAGGCCTTAGAGGTGAAACATGTGTAACCATTTTTCAATGTAACTTGTAGTTTTTTAAAATAAGAAAGTCTCTTTAACAAAAAATTGAAAGCTATTTTCAAAATAAAATATCATATGAAAATTTAATTTATGTGAAGTTAATAATATTAAATAAAAAAATATTAATAAAAAACTATGTACACATAAAACTTTTTGCTTTTGAATGGAATTAGAATGTGGCTATATGATGTTTATAACAGATTTTCAATAGAATAAGAGCAAGTAAAACAATTTATAAAGTTTCAATGTCTGATTAGTATTCTGAAAGAAATTTTGATTTTATTTTTTTAGAGACTAAGATTAAATCTGTCAGTTTGCCTTATAAACATATATCAGTTTTTGTAGTGATTTGAGGTAAAATGTAAGATATAATTGGGTTGGGTTAATACATTTTTATGAGTATTCTTATAATATTAAGACAAAATCAAATTAGAAAAACCTCTTGGTAACACTTCCAACAAATAAATAATATGAATGTATACCATATTTATGTCACATAAGTTTATAAATATTGAATGTGATCTTTGCACAGATCCATTCACAATTATTAATAGTGTGTGTGGAAGAGAACCATTATTTTAGATTAAACCATACAATTTACAATTTTTAATTCTGTACTGATAAGTACAAATTTTTAATATTCAACATCCCACAAGCTTATAAGATTTTAAATACCTAGATTATAAAATTTCATAGCAGTGTTTTTGAAGGTCATTCTAATAATTTATAAGATTAGGGATATAACTTTTTATGGGACTTGCTGGATCTACATCTTTATGTTCAAAATCTAGTCAAACATTGCTGAAGCAAACAAACCCTTTAATACAAAAAAAAACAATCAAAAAGTTTAATATAAAGGGAGTTGGCCCAATCCTGGGTGATTTAAGTGTAATAAGCCACAAACAAACCAATAAAATCCCTTATGGCTTCCAACAGAAGAAAAAGAAAAGAGGTGCAGGGTAGAAAGGGATAAGGACTAGTGACATAACCCAGCAACATAACCTAGTTCAGGGTGTGTCAACCTCAATTTGTTTAAGGCATTTCCAAGGTATTTCTGTGTTACTTACCTGCAAATTGTTAACAATAATTGCACAGGATTGTCCGGGACTACCTATAGTAGGAATCACAGGTTTTTCTTAACAAAATGTCGCACAATTAAGCTAAAGTGAGATCCTAAAGTTGGGACCGGTAGGTACCGCGCCAAAATACTGAAGTAATCTCACTAAAATGGTAACAAGGGTAACGAAAATAGGTTCGAGGCTAAGACACCCCAATGATTTTATTAGCGGTTTATCACTTAATTGAACACATAATTTTAAAATTTTAAATCCTAATTTTTATTTATTATTTGTTTAGGCGTGCCTGACTCACGAAATATTTCGAGAATCAAGCAGGCGTCTGTCACTGTCACAGAGTACAGTCTGTTTAACAAGTCGAATTTAATAAAATCGGGAATGGGATTCTCTTCTTGCGTTTGGTTGGATGTTGCGCGCGTTGATAACAATGACTTCGTTTACGTCGCATCTTTGAAACAAATTATATAGAGTGTAAAAGCCCACATAGCATGCGATATCCACTATATAAGTGTATATACCTATTAAGTCTAGAACTCTAGAAGGTGCAAAAAATATCGTGTATGTTTATGTAAATACATTACACATTGAGATGAACTTTATTTTTATATGTTCAGGTACAAATATTATATGTATATATCTTGTGAACATTACCGTCGCCTGCTAATTTCTATACCTTCGATTTTTTATCGTACATACAAAAGATATACATATGTACGATATACATATAGCCCTAGCCAGGTAGCAAGATGACGTTAAGCGACGTCATTTCAGGAACGTCACTTTGACGTCTTTATGTCGTCCTGATTGGTCAACAAAATCAAAATTTTAAATTAAAATAAAAATGAAAAAGACAATGTCGAGAATTGAACCCGGGATCACCTGCACCATATTTGCTGAACAACAAATACATACTAAGGCGGCTTGGGTTTTTGAATCAAAGCCAATTAACTTTAAATAAACTATCACGTGACTAAAATAAGATATGCAATTGTTGGTACAGGTGGCGCTGACGCTGGCGTCAACCCGGTTTTGTAATTGTTTGGTGTTGTGTTTCGATTTGTGTTCCGTGTTTGTTTCACGTTTTGGGTGTTGAACCTGCTTAGTGCTTACCATCTTAAGAAATGGCGAAATTAGATTATATTAGGTATATTATTAATTATTAGTATTTTAATGGTTTTAATATCGACAAGAATTAATTTTTTGAATGGCTATTTTACTTGCTTCTGCCATGTATTTATGGACATGGTGGGCGGCCGTATTGTTCAATAAAACTAATTTACTTTTAATAAATGAATGTTAAAAACTACATTGTTTATAAAAAAATGTGATAATTACTTCTATTTTTATTGTTAACATTTTTTCAAGAGGTAACGTCCGCCCGAAATATATACCGTTTATCGACAAAAAAGTTTTATTTTATACAGCGTATTTTATGCATGTCACCTTAATCTAATATTTATAGGTTAAAAAAAATTATAGAAAACATGGCATATTTTATAGGCGCGCACTTCCTATTATTAAAATTAAGAGTTGTCAGCATTTTTGTACCGAATGTTTCCTGTTCCTTACTCCTTTTTTAAGGTTTCCTTGACCAAAGAATATCTGTTTTATTATGTTATACTTACAAATGAATAAATAAATATATATTTGCAATCTAAGTAAAATCGTTTTTTATTAATATTCAAGTCCTAAAAGATCTAAAATAAACATCGTCCTATGTAAATATTTGACGTCTTCCAGAACCTTTTTTCAATTCCGTTTAAGACGTCGTTTAGCCTTTATTTAGGACGTTATTTTGGATGTTACATTTGTACGTGATTTTAAGCGTTGATTGAATGATTGAAGAGGCGATTCCTTTATCAATCAACGTTTTAAGGTAGTAAGGACGTCAAAATAACTCATCTTGTAGATCAGAAAAAACGAAAAACGACGTATTTCAGCGTCATTTTGTTACCTAGGAAATTATGCATATATGGTATATCCAGAACATGTTTCATGAATATAGATACCTATATAGGTTTTTATAAAATCGCTAGGACAAGTCGATTTTATTATCGAGGGGGAACAATTTTTATGCAGAAATCACTTCGCCTCTTTCAACCCCCTACCCCCCAGAACCTCCCTCTCAAAAATCTTAAATGGCAATAGGGGTTGAGTGATACCTCATTTGAAAGAACTTTTTATTCTCTACATTTTGGCACCTTATTTTTTAAATTTGAGTGCTGCGTTGCCAAGTTAGGGTTATTTAAACATTGTTAAATTACTTATTATTAAACATTATTCCTGTAAGTGTTTTAAATACGTTGAAGCTATGATTTCTATTGGAACGTGTTTGACCATAAAGCGAACCGGTGCATTTCTCACTGAAAGTGTTTATCAATCCGACAAATTCTTTTGGTCATGAAAGATAAACATTTAATTTTTTTTCTTTTTTGTTTATTTTCGTTTGCAATGGAATTCGTCTCAATACAGTTCGATGATATGATCCGAAATTTAAAATAGTATTTAGTGAACTTTCCTACCAGTCAATGTCACTAGGTATTTAAATCAGTTAAAATTTATTTCGATAATTTGTGTGTTATTGTTAGTTACTATGGTATACACGCTTAGGCAAAGAATTGAAATGATTTTTATTTATGGCGAGCAAGGAAGATGCGCAAGAAGAACGGCAGAAGTTTTTAATAATAGAAATCCTAATTGTAATGTAAGTCACAGATATATTTTGGACGTAGTAGCTATATTTAATGAAACGGGTTCAGTTGGAAACAACAAAAGGGCAAGTCGGCGTGTTTTAAACGAAGATGCTCAAGTAGAGATTTTGGGAACATTCGTTGCAGAACCCACCAATTCTCTCCGTACAGTAGCACGTCTAACTGGAATGTCACATGAAACTGTACGACGAGCATTACAGTTACATAAATATCATCCGTACAAGATGCAAATTTTACAGGAACTTCATGAGGACGATTTTGATAGGAGAATAGAGTTTTGCGAAATTATGTCCAACTTAATAAACACTCGTGCAATTGTGGTAAGCAACATTTGCTTCAGTGATGAATGTACCTTTTTCCTAAACGGCCATGTCAATAGACAGAATTGTCGATACTGGAGTGAGGACAATCCCCACATTTTCAGAGAGGGTGCTACACAGCGGCCACAAAAAATTAATGTTTGGGCCGGTATTCTTGGAAATGCTGTTATAGGACCGTTGTTTATTGAACAAAACTTAACTGGAGAGCTCTACTTACACCTACTTGAAGATGTAATTGATCCTTTGATAACAACTGAACTGGAAAATGAAGTTGGTAACATTTTGCAAGAAAACGAACTACACTTTCAGTAAGATGGAGCTACGCCGCATTATTTTCGGCCAGTGCGGGAGTGGTTGAATAACAGATTCCCTAACCAATGGATTGGTAGAAGGGGACCGATAGAATGGCCTGCTAGGTCACCAGACTTAACGCCGTTAGATTTTTTTTTATGGGGGCACATAAAATCGGTTGTTTACAAAACTCAGCCTGATGATATCGAAGATTTAAAAAGAAGAATTACAGAGGCAAGTAGGGCTATTCCAGAAGAGGTATTTCAGAATGTTCGGGAAGAATTTGAGAATAGACTTTATTTTTGTTTGGAGAACAATGGAGAACACTTTGAACACCTCTTAAAGTAGATGTGTTAATAACATAAATTTTAGGCGTGCTTTTGTAAAGACCATAATTGTAACGGCTATGCAAATGTTTAGTAAAAATAATATCAACCTAAATAACATGTTTCAATGTAATATTAACCTAAATAACATGTTTCAATGCAAATCATAGCTTTAACGTAATTAAAACACTTACAGGAATAATGTTTATTAATAAGTAATTTAACAATGTTTAAATAACCCTAACTTGGCAACGCAGCACTCAAATTTAAAAAATAAGGTGCCAAAATGTTTTTGAAGGTGGTAGACAATGGTACAGTGAAAACATCTTGTCGGACTTGCATTGTCTTATTTATTTAATGTAACACGACGTTTCGGTTGGTAAGTATCTCCAACCGTTATCAAGTGTAAACAGTCAGTTTACACTTGATAACGCTTGGAGATACTCACCAACCGAAACGTCGTGTTACATTAAATAAATAAGACAATGCAAGTCCGACAAGATGTTTTTTCAAGGTGCCAAAATGTAGAGAATAAAAAGTTCTTTCAAATGAGGTATCACTCAACCCCTATTGCCATTTAAGATTTTTGAGAGGGAGGTTCTGGGGGGTAGGGGGTTGAAAGAGGCGAAGTGATTTCTGCATAAAAATTGTTCCCCCTCGATAATAAAATCGACGTGTCCTAGCGATTTTATAAAAACCTAACCCGTTTCGAGATAATAGGGGTGGGAAGTTTTCAAATTGACACCCTGTATATCCTGGAATCTTAGAAATATTTGTATATTTTATAAAGATACATGTAACAGATACATAGAATATAATAGATGTTTATGAGACATCCCTAGAATATAACCCTTGGATATAGTTTAAATATCTAGTATATTCAGGATATACACTATACACACTAATAGTATATTCCATGTATTACATACCTAGTGTGTGACAAATGTATATTTATTTCATCTTCACAAAATAAACAGAGCATTAAAAATAGACAGTGTATGTATATACCTCAGGATATTATGAATATACATAGCATTTACATTATAATATTTTATATGTTTGCTATGTGGGAGTAAAGGCATTATTTAAAGTGAAGGAAATTATAGAAGAGGTCATTTTTGATAAAAAGTACATTGCAGCCACTTTGCAACGTGAACTGAATCTCAAAATATGCTTTATAAACAAACAAAATTTGTCATGAATAATTAACTAAAATTAATTTAATGCATATCGTCGCTTCTCAAGAATAACGACAAATCCAAAAAACCACGTCTTTGAGTTATGTATAAGATTCGATTACAAACAATACCTACCTAATTTATCAAGAACAAGGTTTTATGCGTTTAGTATGTCTGCTTCAAGAGATGGCGCATGTGTCGGTATTCCGTTAAACCCTTTTTTTAAATTTTATATCGAGAAAAACGACACAAATTTAGTTATGCCTATTCATCCAACAAGCACACTTATATTTTTACGGGAACAGTGACACAACCAAAAAGTGCTTTGAATTCTGGATTTTTTTTGTGAATAGTGACACATTACCACAGTCTTTTTGATATAGAAATTCTACTACATTTTTAACTTTTATTATATAATTATAATAATTATGTTTAAAAACATTTAAAAAGTTTTCAATATTTGCAAGTACAGTGACACATTTTAGTTTTTTAAACAAAAAAAAATTATATTTAGACCCCGTTTTAAAAAAATAATGATAAAAAGTTATAAAATTATTGTCAAAACTAATTTATATCACCCAAAAAAATATTTTTCACATCAATTATTTGATCTCTTAGATATTCCAAATTTTACAGTAAAAAAAACTTTAAAGTGCTCTCCTGAAAAAAGTGTTTTTTTTTGGATTGTGTCATTATTCTCGAGAAGCGACGATATTATAATAATAATGCATTTATTACTCATATAAACACCAGAACTATAATTAAATACAGGGTGTTTCAGAACTATGGGATCAAACTTCTAGGGGTTGTTCAGTGCAACAGTAAAATCCATTTGAGTATAGGAACCCATGTCCTGAAATGTGTCACTACGCGACTACGGCCCTAAGGCGCGTTTAAATTTAGAAAAAGTATTAATTACCTAGATAGGATCTGATGCATTTATTTTTACCTTTTCTATATGATACCATCACAACAATTGTTCAAAATGTCTTCCTCCAACCTCAATACACCGATTTAAACGCCACACATGATTTCGGCGGACTACACTAAAAATTTGATCCTCGTTTTGAATGATTTCAAATGCTGCTGTTATTCGTCCAATTAAGTCTAGCTCTAATTCTACTGGAATTTCGTAGACTAAAGACTTTACATGTCCCTACAAGAAAAAATCGAGCGACGTTAAATCGGGTGACCTAGGAGGCCTAGAAACTGCTCCACCTCTGGCAATCCAACGGTGCCCAAACCGCTGAGCCAAATACTCGCGTACTTGTACAGCAAAGTGAGCCGGCGCTCCATCATGCTGAAACCACATTTGCTGTTTAACGTTTAGTGGAACATTTTCAAGGAGTTCTGGGAGAACTTCCTCCAAGAAACGCAGATAAATAGGTCCTGTTAACTAATTCCTACTATTAAAAATACCGTCTCTTGTGAAAGAGGCTTCATCGGTCCACAAAACATATCGTAAAAAATTTGGTTGTGCAATGATGAGATCCAGAAGCCATCGACAAAATTGAACTCTAGGATGATAATCGGCTGCAGTCATACTTTGAACTTTCTGGAAGTGATAAGGATGGAGTTGTTGCTCGTGTAGTATCCGCCAGACAGAAGCGTTACTCGTATTCATATTCTTAGCGACGTCACGTGTGCTATTTGATGGTTCATCGGCAACTCGCTGAAGCACCTCTTCTTCAACTTCAACCGTTCTTACGGTTCGAGCAACTTCGCCAATTCTTGATTGGTAAAGTTTTCCATTAGCAATAAATGTTTAAAAATTGTAAGCTATAAAATTTTTAAACATGACATAGAGAATTGACATTGATAAACGTTGATTTTAAACAATTGTTGTTATGGTATCATGTACAAAAAGTTTTTATATTATAAAAGTTTTTTATAAATTTTAACGCGTCTTAGGGCCGTAGTGGCGTAGTGACGCATTTCCGAACATGGCTTCCTATACTCACATGGATTCTTCTGTTGCACTGAAAAACCCCAGAAGTTTGATCCCATAGTTCTGAAACACCCTGTAAGTGTAGGAGTGCTTACTGGATCAATACAGATTTAAAAAAGTGTTTGCTATTAAATCTGTTGTGTATTTCCAACCTAATTCAAATTTTAAAGATTATAAAAATTATTTCAACCAGTCTTGAACAATTCTATGATCATGTGTATGGTCTATTATTGGATAGAGCTGTTCCTAAGCATCAGATTTGAACCTTAACTGATAAACATAGATTTCCCTCTTGGTATTCAAAAGATTTAATCAATACAATTAAATAGTGCAATAATTATAAAAAGAATATTGAGCACAATTTAAATTTAGACCCTAATGCATTTTGGCAGTTTTTGCGCAGTAAATCAAAAAAAGATGGTTGCCCAGTGAAATGATCAACAATGAAAATACATACTACAATAGTCACGTTTTTCCTGTTTATACTTTCTGATAAATCTCTGTGCCATGTTATTGTTTTTTATTAAAAAATATGTTGGTATTTTCCGAATTAAAATTTTATTTGTCAAAACTAAGCAGGTCATCTCGTGAGCGTTATTACTAATTTATAAGTTAATTTTAAACTTTGATTTTGTTTTAGTGTAGAGTTTTATTGTAATTACATGTATTTTTTCTGTTTATTGTAGGTCTGCTAACGCTTTTTTAAGAGAAACATGTAACCTTCGAGACACATAAAAAAAAATGTTCGATTGAGACCGAGACTATTTTTTCTCTACTTACGTAGGTCTCTATGAGATAATGGACGAGTTCTTTTAATTTGAAAATACATACTCCAATGCTAAAAGTATTCCTGATGCTTTTGCAGAGAATTTCCAGTCCATTTTTGAAAAACCATCAAATAATGACGTAAACAACGCATTTTTTACAAATAATGATTTTAATTTTTCACAAATTACAGAAGAGAGTATATTGAATAGTATAAAAAAATTAAAACCAAAGAAATAAACTGGGCCAAACAATATTTCTGGTTTTATTTATAAAGGTCTTGCTGAATATATGGTGACACCTATAAAACATATTTTTAATCTTTCATTGGCTATAGTAATCAGTTTCCTGACGCATTAAAAACAGCACAAGTAAAACCTATATTTAAAGGTGGTAATAAAAAAAAATATCAAAAATTATCGTCCAGTTTGATTAATGTCTTGCCAAAATCGTTGAAATGATACTGTATAATGACTTATATATCTAAATTTCAGCATGGTTTTATGGAAAATTCTATTTAAAAAGATCTATTGTAACAAATTTATCTATAATATCAGAGCTTGCGGCTGAAGCAATATCTGGTAAAAGTCAATTAGATGTGATATATACAGATTGTGAAAAAGCATTCGATAAGCTTGATCATCAAATAAAAAAAGTAAAAACTAAAACAAAGTAAAAAAAAAATAGAAAAAATAAAGCAAGTAACTAAATTTTAAGCTGCTGTCCCAAAAAACCAAATGAATTATCCAGTTCGAGAAACTTTGTTCCAGGAACATGCTATAACTATATTTGTTTGAAAATAAGAAGTTCCAGATTAAGTATTGTTCTTATACTGCGTTGCAGTTTAAGAACATCTTTTTGATTTAACAAATGCATTTGATTGGGTGTCTCATTATATTTTATTGTGCTGTTGACAATTTAGATAAACGTTCTTTAGTTAAAGTTATTGTCGTCCTAATTTATTGCTAACTGTCCTCAAATATGGGTCTAAGGCACAGACTAGAATTTCACTTACAAAACCAACAAATATAGCAAATGCCTTATAAGGTCTTAATTAAATTCCTTGGAATACTCTTTGATTCAGGTATGACCTGATCTGAGCAAATCAAGAAGCTATTTACTAAACTCTCCAGTACCTTATTGTTTTTAAGAAATATTTCAGGATATATCCCAGGACTATCTCAGATGTGAAGTATCGAATATAACACTATATTCTTTACTTCTTCAACATCTTTCGCAAGCACTACTTATAGGGACATTCGCTCATGGAAAATGATTTAATATAGGGTTATAATAGGGCAAGCTTTGATCGTTTGCAGATTATGACTTTGCGATCAATCTAAATATGCAAATTTTACGAATGATAGATAATAACATCTTGACTTAGCTTATTCAAAGTTATAGTCTTCAATGGACGTTAAGGATTATTTTGTCGTCAAGGGCTTTTGATCGAAATATATATATATATATGCAGTAAGTATTCAAAACTTTGAAGCATTCCTGGTCTATTCAGAGACTACCAACACCAGGCATGACTAAAAAAACATTGCAGGAACATTCCCTTAAAGTTTGTATATTCAAATATAAGTTGCGTTTTGAGGGTATGTTTCCTGAATGATCTGTGTAATCAACATTATTCTAAGAAATATTAGATTTAATTTATTCATAGGAATCATTAAAAAAGTCATTTTCGGTGTTCTATCTATCATAATTTGACATAACCCATTATTGATTAGATCTTTTCTGTAAATTGTTGGATTACGCTGAATCATGCTTAAAATATCGATATTTATCTCCTTATTATGTCTTAAGAAGTAGGTTAGGTATGAAAGTGAAACTGACCTTAGCCTGGTCAGGTTAAAAATATGTTTAATAGATGACGCCATAGAGAAATTTATAAACAGTTTTTAGTATTTTTCTAAGAGATGGCACTTTGCTCGCTTATGTATGATGAAAAAAAGGGGTCTCGTGATATCAGGCAACATTTTGGTTTATGACCAAAATTATAATATGCATTGATGGCTACTTTTATTTACAATACTATCACTAGATTAACTAAAACTCTCTGGTCTAATTCTTAAAAACTGAGACATATGTATTCAGCCTATTACTGCAGAAAAAGTCAATGAGTAAAACCAACCAATACTTTATCCACATACAATATAATTAAAATCCTAAACAATTAAAGCATACGATTTAACTATTAGAATAAGGTATTAGTTTTACTCATGCACCAGTGTTATTAGATTAGTAAATAAAATAAAAAGTTGTATGTATATACTACCTTTTATCATAAATGTGGTCTTAATGAAATATGATACTTTGCATCTCGTGAACATAAATTGGATAGAAGAACATATTCGGTGGATACCCTGGATAAAGCCATTCTGTTAACAGGGAAATAAATGTCCAGTCAATAATTAAGAGAATATAAAGATATTTTGAATGATAATTTTGTTGTATGTTATTTAAAATGCGATTTCCCTGCCCACACTATACATCTCTTAATTTCTAAGTAAACTCAGAACATGTTGTTGATAGAGCTTTAATACGGTCTCGACAAACCTTGTTCTCATAGAATTTTTTGGATGCAACAAATACCCATAATTCACCAACATGTCCTTATTGCCTCATGCTCAGCCAGTGTGAGTTTTCCTTGCCTTATTCCTAGATTATTATAGTATGCAAATGGTTTAACAAGGCTATAATTAAAGGGCATTTTAAAAAGGTTATTGTATAGTATAGTATGGACTTATACAAAATTCAGATTTAAAAACAAGATTTTGGCCACTGTAGTGAAATTCATATACGCATTTACTTTATAGCATGAAGTTGTAAGGACTTAAAGCAAAAGATAGAGAAGCTTAATAAGCTGCATCATAACATTGAGATTTTCCATAGTAAATAATTGAATGCACATAAAAACTAAAGCTATGATATTAGCAACCAGATTTAAAATCATCAATTAATTTTAGACAATACACTCTGTCACTAAAAAGACATTGTCCATACATAGATACTCGTACAACCGTACATCTCACTCAATTTAATACTAATCTAGTTTTCTGTAGAACTAAGATTATACATATATTATTTATCTATAATTTTTATCCTGAATTAAGCAACCGAAAGTTTCGAAACACTTTAAAGAATTTGTTGTTTATAAATCGTGGTAATCATAGATATAAGTAATTTTTCACAGAGCACTGACTGATTTTAAGCACTTTCCCTAGTAATGTTATGTGTCACATCACAAAGATTATGTAAGAGAGTTCGGGATGAAAATAAAATAGGCTGGAATAATATTATGGTTTTTAAAGTAGGTATTCAGTTTTTAACGTTAATTAAACATAAAGAAACTCTCTTTTTACAGGAGTCTCTGTTTACAGGATTTTTAATTAATGTTCCCATAACAGCTCCAGATATATTCCTGTTATAATTGCTGTTTATAGATTTATTGAAAAATATAGTAACCTCTGATAGCATAGTTATACTTACTCCCAGAAAAGATTATTTGTAAGCTGCACCAGAAAATGTCACTTAGATAAGTAGCAAAGAAACCAACCAATCACCCCTTATTTATTCTAACACTTCTTTACTATATTCAGTGCATATAATTTTAAATATTCCATAAAATAAGGGATAATGGAGGTTGCAGACTGATTGTGGACTATGATATCGAATAGTCCACCAAAAAAAAAAGCAAAATACTATAAAAATATTTTTTAGAATAGCGTGAGAGAAATATTCTGTGCACCTCCTACAATTACATTTTGCAATATGTGCGAAACAACAATAGTACTGAAAGGTTGTCTCCCCATAATTTATTTTCTTTTGGGAAATGGATGAGGCGGTATTCAGTTAAGCATGTACACTATCTTTATATCAAGAACCCTTGACCTGAGTCAATTTGGAAAAAAAGAATCATAACAAAAATGGCAACGAGGAATCGTCCAGAAATGTTTTTAAATTTACAATATAGCCGTAAAAAATAAGCGTCAAAATGAAAATATAAATTTAAAATTTTACCAAAATTACTAAATTAAGATATAATTTAATAATGTCATTGGAAAACTTAGTAAATTCTCTATGTATTCAGTTTAAGCCAAATCTTTATTGGATCGATAATAAGGGTGGCGGAAACGAATAAATATTTAAATTGCCATCTCTTGTACCCTTCTTGTGCAATTTTAATGAACAGGTTATTGCATGAAAGATAATATTACAACAGGTAACAAGTAACAAAATGCTCAGAAAAATTAGGCACTTATGTGTTCGAAATGTTTTTCATCATTCTGAATATAGCGGTATACATCTTTTGTTGTGTTGACAAAATATCAGTATTTCAATTTCCACCATGGATATGCTATTTATTACAGCCGTTCCAATTCTCCCGATCACATTTTCTCCTGTTGTTGATTGAGTTTTGTAAATGAGATCCTATATTCTTCCCCATAAATAAAAATCGAGACAAGTTGAGTCTGGAGACCAAAGTGGCCAAAGAAATAAACTTCATCTTCCAATCCACTGGAAATGGAACTGCTGGTCAAGGTAGTGCCTCCTCATATTGCCTGAAAATTCAAAGTACATACATATATTAGTACCTGGAAAACTTCAATTAAGCAACTTAATTAAAAAGTATTTTAAGTCATAAAACTACTTAAATATAGAAGAGTGCAGAACTTAATTTTGCTTCCACCTGGGTAAAAAGTAAAATTATTGTTTATATGAGGTGTGTTATTTATAATGATGTGTTTAGCTATGGTATAGGACAAAGAGTTATGGGGAACTTATTTAGAGTTTATTAATTTCTTACTCTGGCATTTTTGTTAACCCCTTAGATTCTCTAAAAGAAATCAGAAATTGGACAAATTTTTAGCATTCTTATTCTTCAAAAATTAGTTCAAAGGTATTCTGAGTGTATCCACTCATAATAAAAACAATACTTTAATTAAACATTTATTACTTAACTAAAGACACAAGTGGAAATTATTTTTTTTTAATTGCATAAACCTTGTTCTCATAGAAAGGAATTGATTGTAATAAGGAGGGTGTGTTACTCTTCATAATTCTCCATTTCAGAACTCCTTATGGGGATGTATAAAATTTACTTATAATTATGATCTCAGCCTATGTGGCTTTTCATCACCTTCATAGATTATCATTGCATGCAAATATTTGAATATGGCTATAGCTAGAAGGCATTTTAAAAAGGTTCTTCTAATATTATCTTGGAATTATGTATTCCTCTCAATTCAAATAATGAGTTTAATCCCTGCCTAAATTTAAGCAGAATCCCATTTAAGCTATATCCAACACCTTAAGTTTTTGTATTAAAGAAGGGTATTGCATAGGCCTTAGTAATATAGTAACTGAAGATAAAAATGTGTGTAGTATAGGACTTAAATTAAGATTTAAAAACTAGTTTTTGGCCACAGCATCCACTTTATTGTGAATTCATACATTTATTTCAAAGCATGTAGGACTTAAAGCAAGAGGAATTAATTCAATCGATTGCATAATAATATTGAGTTTTTTTAATAGATAATTGAATCCAGATGAAACTAAACCTATATTATCGATTTAAATTTTAACAACTTCTAAATAATATTACAATGTTATAAATTGGGTTACGAAAAGCAAGTACTTACGTTTTATCGTGGACAATACTCTATCATTAAAAAGACATTGGAATTATAATTATTTTAAAGTGCAACCTATATATATATCTCAATGAATTTGCTGCTTAACTGGTTTTCTGTGGAGCAAAAATTATACTATTTAAACATGTTTTTTGTTTTAAATTAAGTAGGCGAACGCTTCCACAATATTTTGGAAAATTTTTTGTATTGAAGGGAGAAGTTTCAGTACCCCACAAAAATCATTTCATTAAATCGCGTTTATCATAGATGTGAGGGATTTTTTATAGTACTAGAGTACTGATTGATTTTAACCATCAGTTGTCTGGTAATGTTAGCAATTATCTTCAGAAAGCTGATGTAAGAGCTCAGGGTGAAAATTAAAAAAAAATATATTATGCAAGAGGACTAGAATATTATGTGTTTTAAAGTTAATTGAAGATACACAAACTCTGTTCCAAATAATAAAAAAATTGAAACTCTTAGTTGTAATAAGAATCCTGATTTTCAAGTAAATCTTATTTATAATATAGGATTTTTATTCCTATATTCTAAGTTTACTGATAAGAAAAATAAAATTATTTAAATTCTGTTCTCATAATCTCTCAGATATAGGTAGGTAAATTAATATTATTATTGAGGATTTTATCAAAAGAAATTTAAACCTTTTGGTAGCATTCCACTGGTTAGACTTACTTTATAGGATCTAGAATAGGTTTCTCTTTTTGTAAGTTGTATTATAAAATGTCATCAAGATCCAACAACCCAACCCAACTAATCACATTTTAATTTGTATCTACCATTATAATATTCAGTTTATAGTGCCAAATATAGTATTAATGCTTGTTTCCCCATGATGCATATTCCTTATAGAGATGGATGAGGCCCATGTAGGTATACCTAAAAAATATATGTTAAATAAAAAAGTTAAATAAAATATCATTTTTATTCTCGAAAATACTTTTCAGATTTTTTAAATTTAGATAATTTAGCATAATAATAATTGGTGATAATTTAGGAATAAATTCGAATACATAACAAAACACAGTTGTGCTAATTTATTTACCCATAGCAGTCACCAATTGCTTTTTGCTACATAAATAGTTCCAATAAATAAAATTAATTACAATATATTTTGCACTCTTGAGCTATGGTCATTAATACCTATCAAACCTGGGATATCAAATGAATAATAGCTTGGGAAATGTGAGATAGCACCCTTTTGCACTTTTGAGTATAAACAAATTAATTTATAAATGTCACAGATGGGTACTCCCAGCTATAAAACACTTTCAAAAATTAAAATGGTGTCTTAGCAAAGATACATATATACATTCAAATGTGACCTTTAAGATGTTCTCATTAATATGGGCCTTTGATTGATCAGTCTCAGTTATTGTTTATTAATGCAAGAATATTATACTCAACAAGAATATATAATTATATAGTATTTATACATGTCATGCAAGAGACTATAAATAATCATCTAAAACTGATATTTAATTGGCTATTGTTTATTAAACTGATAGGTAATAATATGTCGCAATCTATGTTCTGTTTATTTGGTAAAAAACAAAAATTATTGAATGTTGATTTTAATGGCACTAATGTAAAGATAAATGGGGAAAAAATTGTATATCAGAGTAACATTACATATTGGGGGGTAATGTTTGATCCTAATCTAAACTTTTACAGTCAAGTCAATATCTAACATTATCCACAAAAATCTGAATGAATCTAAATACCACAGTTAACAGAGATATTGTTGAAATCAAGAAATGGTGTGATTCCAACAAACTGTGTTTAAATATTTTAAAAACTAGTGTTATGAATTTTAAATGCAATTTAAATAATGTGTTTTTGGAGAATCACATTCTAAACAACTTAGACGAAAATAAATTTTTAGGTTTATTTATTGATAATAAACTAAAATTTGAGGGCCATATCACACAATTGTGTAGAAAAATATCAGCAAATTGCTATGCTCTTAAAGTGGTCGCAGGGGAGGTTGATATGGCAAGAAATGTTTATTTTTCTTTAATTGAGTCCCATTTAAGGTATAGTTTGTGTTTCTGGGGTGCACACATTACTTATTTAATAGCGTTTTTGTTTTGCAAAAGAGAGCGATCCGACGTCTGTGTAATGTGAGTGTGAGAGAGTCTTGCAAACAGCTATTTATCACTCATAAAATCCTAACCCTTCCTGCCCTATTTATATTGAAATCTGTTTGCTTTGTTCATAAGAAATTTTGAAATGTGAACACAATTAATAAGCATGAATATAGCAGTCGATGAGCTAATGATGTCGAGCCTACAAGTTCACTGATCAAAAGAACTTTTATATTTCATGGTAAAAAACTCTTTAATCATCTTCCTGCAGATTTGAAAGGTATAGGTAGCTGGAAACTTTTTAGAAAACATGTTAAAAAACTCTTAGTTGCAAAGGGCTATTATGAAATAACTAAATTTTTCTTGCAGGACTTTAGGTATATTCTTTATATTTTTTACACCATATCATTTTGCCCAATTTATTTCTGTGATTCATTTTTTTTTACAGTTTTACATTTAATAAAATTGTATATTTCAGGAGTGAATAATATCTGTTTGTGTTTGTTATACATATTGATACTCTTGACATTACATTAGCTTTGTATGTTTTGGTTCAGAGTCTTGGAGGAGTATTTCTGAAGAATGGGGATTTGTTGTTGGTTTTACCGGTATAGGTAAACCATATTATTGCCACACCTGAGTTCGAATTCTGTTCAGCTTTGTTATACAACTTGCAGAACTACTAAATTGCTATGAGAGTGATGCTAAACTGTGGTAGATATACGTGAATAGATAATATGTTAATGTTTTGTTAATTTTTTTAAATTCTGTTAAGCAAAAGAATTTATTTAGTATTTTTATTCTTGTTTTTAACATTAAAAATAATTTGTTTCAAAGTTATATTTGTGTTAGAACCATAGTGTTTCATGTATATACACTATCGGACAAAAGTAGAGAAACTTTTTAAATTTGCGTTTTATTTGAATACTTCAAAACTAATGCAGTTCTACACATAATGAAAATCAACAATAATTGTTAAGACTTAATTTGTATAAAGTAAAATAAATTGTAGAAGAAAATCCTAAGATTTAATTTAATTAAACAAAATATTTATGAGACAAAAGTAGAGAAACTAAATTTTATTCCAAAAGTACAAGTTATTTCTTATTTCTATCTTAGAAAAATTAATAGTAAGTAGAGTATCCCTTATTGGCAATCACCTCGCGGCATCGATTTGGCATGGATTCCAACAGTTTCATAATGGTTTCCTCTCCAATAGAATTCCAGGAATCTTGTAAAACTTTTATAAGATCATTTTTATTACTGATCTGATGTTGCCTTACACGCCGGTCTAGTTCCTCCCAGAGGTTTTCAATCGGGTTAAGATCGGGACTTTGCGCAGGAAAGTCCATAACCCTAATATTTTCCGATAAAAACCAATCTTTGACAACCTTTGATTTATGTTTGGGGTCGTTATCTTGTAGGAATATCCAAGTCAAAGGTAAATTATCCTCAGCAAAGGGTAGCATTACATTTTGTAGGATGTCTAAATACACAAATCGCTCCATGATACCCTCAATGATGTGTAATGGTCCTGTACCGAACCCAGAGAAGCAACCCCATACCATGCAGGAGCCACCACCATGCTTTACCGTAGGCTGTGTATATCTTGGATCGAATCTTTTGCCTTGTGGTCGATGTACCCATGAGATTCCATCGGACCCAAACAAATTGAACTTACTTTCATCAGTAAAAAGAACTTTTTTCCAGTTGTTGGTTGTCCAATGCAAATATTTTTGTGCAAAGTTGAGTCGGGCCCTCTGATTCTTCTTGCTAATAAACGGCTTTTTAGCGGCTCTTCTACTAAATAATCCTCCTTCCCTCAGTCGTCTTTGTATGGTCTTAGAACTAACATTAACACCAGGTAATTCACTTAAAATTTTATTTGCTGATTTGTGAGGATCAGACTGGGCAATTCTTTTTATCATCATTTCCATTTCCATTAGAAATTGTCTTGCTAACAACGGACTTATGCAAATTAAGCGTTTTACTAATGTCCACTTGTCGTATACCACTCTTGTGTGCATCAACTATTTTTCTACAAAGGTCTTCAGACAAATATCTTCCGCGAGGCATGTTGATTAAAAAAACTATGCAAAACTATCAACAGAACTCACGTAAAGCGAACTAAATACTAAATTTGGACGATTGATATTTAGGTTTCTCTACTTATGTCCATCCGAAAATATTTGAATTTTTTTATTGTAAATAAACAACTGATAAGAGGCATGTAAAATGCGGTAAAAAAACGCAGTTGTTGAGAACTACAATATTTGTAGTAAATATTTAATTTAAATACATGGTTTCCGTAAATCAAAGAATTTTTAGAAGTTTCTCTACTTTTGTCCGATAGTGTAGCTATAAAACTAGAAATTTAAACAATTTTATTCTGATGAAAAAATGTGAAACCAAGAAATTGTATAACTGAATATTACAGAGGTGCCATTATGAACTTATAATTTGTCTTGTTTTTTTTTTAAAATTCTACTGGTTTAAGTATATGTAGAAATTTAAAAAGCCATTAAAAGAATACATATTATATATTTATATGTAATCCTTAGGTAAATAAATTTATTATCTATATTTTTTATGTTCAGAGTACAACACTGTGAAAAAACAGCTGCTAAAAATTCAAAAAAGAAAACCTAAAAAACTATATAACTATAACTTACAGACCAAATTCAATCAACATTGTTATACAAGATCCTGTAGGGATATGTACGGTATTTTTAAGATAATATTGTAACAATCTTTTTGTATTATTAACCAGATTGGATTTCTTCAAATATTTAGTTCTTCTGATTAAGGGATTATAAAACTCAAAAGCCTATAATAGCACAGTCTACAGTTGAAATCTATATACTTTGATAATACTCTCACAGTGTTTCTTATATTTGAAGTTGGTTTGTAATTGTATTCTAAGATTTCTAAGATCCTTGCCTGCACTGTTAACTAGTAATAACAATATAATCATAAATAGAGGTACTTTAAGTTAATGGTAAAGTAATAATAAATAATTTATAGAGATTTAGGTAAAGGTTAAAAAAAGAGTTGTATATAGATAGATCTTTCATATTTCTTTCTGTAAGAAGTTTTATAGAAGAACTTCAACGTTTTTTATCAGTATAAAAAGTAAAGTAATTTTTCTTCTTTAATTATTCACATTCTTTTAATAATAAAAATGTGGGAGGAATAATTTGACTTACATTACTACCTGCTAGTAAAAAGTAGGGACCTCAAATATTATTAAAATAGAAATATTAACAGTTGGTTTATTAATAAAAATGTAAGTAGAGTAATATATTTGGACATTAATAAAATAATAAATATTTTTCTACCTTTTAGTTTATAATCGCTCTATATCCTTCTGGAATAATGAAAACAGCTGTGCAGTGTGCATACACATCTCCCACGTTATAGAATTATCGAGAAAGCGTCATCGCTCTCTATTACATTCGGCGGTTATAACGGAGCTTTACATACACTATCCGATTAGCTAAAGTTGTCACTAAAGTTTGTTTTCGCCTGTGACCAAAAATATTAGGACTATACTAAGGAACAAATTCTGATGATAGCTTCTATTTCCATTGCGAAACGTCGGGTTATATATTCGACGAAAAAGAAAGCATATATCGGCATTTTAAAGCAATAAAGTTGATTGATAGTGATATCTTAAGAATGAAAAATTGCTACACTGCTGAGTCACAGTAGGGTTGGGGATGACAAAAGTTGCAGCAAAATGCCTTGCCTTGCTTATAGCTCAAATTTAGATTTTTTAAAAATCTAATGTAAATATTTGTGATGCAGAAATTAATTTCCCAATTATTAATTCTAGAGGTGGAATCGTATGCAAAAATCTCTCTGCGCTTTTTGGTGTGACCTTGTTTGTTTCTGACCATGTCCTTTTTATATACTTCGTTCTTCTTTTAGGCCGCTTTCAGACAGGCGACTTTTTGCAGTCGAATTTGACCGCAAAAATAGCGGCGTCTTGTAACCAATTTCGACTACAGCTGTGATTGTACTAGCGACTTTCTGTCGTTACGTCGACGACAAAATGTGTTCAGTAGCAGCAGAATAACAATGAATTTGACAGAAGAAGCATTGTATTACTTTTTACTCATTACTTTTGTTGCTCCTGCAAAAAAGAAGGCGTAAAAGAAAAAAAACACGTAAATCTTGGGTACATTCTCAGTGATCGTCTAAAATTTGGAAAATTTTATACATTATGTCATAAATTGCGGAGTTTCCCTGATAGGTTTTTCTAGATAGGAGTTTTCCTAGATAGGAGCTGCTACAGCTAATTCGACCAATTATTCCAAAAAATAATACTGTAATGAGGAAATCAATATCAGCAGAGGAAAGTCTGGTTCGAGCTCTCTCTCTTTTCTGCTTCTTCCATATTTAATATAGTTTTAATTTCTTTTTTGATTTCTTCTATGCCTTGTTTGTTGATCTTATTGTTGCTCTGTATCTGGAAAAGGCCAACTTACTGGGTAAACTCTTTGCGTCCAATTCTAATCTGCACTCGCAAGGCAAAACACCGCCATATTTGCCAAGGGTGAATTCATCGATAGGAGAAATTTCGTTTCCCCAACGAATTATAAAAAAAATTATTAAAAGCGTAGACATTAACAAAGCTTCTGGACCCGATGGAATTCCAGCCCTAATACTTGTGCAGACGAATTGATTCCTCCCTTATGTAGACTGTTCACGGCATCGTATAAACAGGGCCAATTTCCAACAAGCTGGAAAACTACTCGAGTGCAAGCTGTACCCAAAAAGAGTAAGAAGACGATGCCCTCCAATTACCGCCCGATTGCACTAGTTCCAGTAATATCGAAGATTATGGAGAAAGCAGTCAACCAACAACTGTTAAGATATCTGGAATCATCTGGACTAATCAGCGATCATCAATACGGCTTCCGAAAGCTTAGATCCACCGGCGATCTTCTGGCTTACGTCACACACTTGTGGACGGAGGCCATGGAGAAGCACGGCGAGTTCCGCTCAGTCTCTCTTGACATTTCCAAGGCATTTGACAGAGTGTGGCATGAGGGACTACTAACCAAGCTCTCCTCAATCGGCATACAAAACTCATTATTGAATTGGATCAAAAGTTTTCTTGAACAACGAACAATCCAAGTAGCCGTCGATGGGTACCTCTCCGACAAATTTAACATTAACGCTGGAGTCCCTCAAGGATGCATTCTATCCCCCACCCTTTTCTTGATATATATCAACGATTTGCTAGGAACCACTGTCAATCCATTCTACAGCTTTGCGGACGATAGCACACTTATTTCCACATTTAAGTCCGCCAAACCAACGACAGCCGCAAGTTTTCAGAATCTTAGGCAACAACAAGTAGCTTCAATCAACAACGATATTAGAGCAATCTTGGAGTGAGGCGGTAACAATCTGGTCAATTTTAACGCTAAAAAAACGCAGGCTGCAGTATTTACGATGAAGACTAACCTTGGTGGCCCGGAGCTGGTTATGGCAGGGAAAACATTGCCAATGAAATCATCTTTACATCTTCTAGGAGTCGAGGTCACCAACAGTGTGTCCTGGCATGACCACGTTGCCGAGGTCGCCAGGGCGGCTTCCAAAAAACTCGGAGTGCTTTTCAAAATGAAAAAACTGTATACACCAGAACAGCTGCTGACTCTTTATAAAGCTCAAATACGCCCTTCCCTCGAGTATTGCTCGCATGTCTGGAGCTCTGCACCCAAGCATAGTTTAAACCTGCTGTATTCTATACAGAAGAGATCTATTCGTCTTATCGACAATTCAGAACTGACAAAGAGTCTGAGAAAGGTGGCTGATCTCTGTTTATTCTACCGTTATTATCACGGTAAGTGCTCCTCTGAGCTGGCAGACCTGATTCCACCCAGGGCTGTTCCGGCAAGAAGGACGCTTCTAGCAGTTGCGGCTCATCAACATCGAATCCACCTGCCTACCCCAAGGACGTCGCTGTATCGAGACTCATTCATCTGGAGAACATCTTCTTTGTGAAACGGGCTTCCACCTCACATATTTCCCGATGCATACAACCTAAAGCGATTCAAGATAAACGCCCACAAATATTTTCGCACAAGCACCACTCCAAGAGTGACATAGGACTTTCCTCTTGTGCTTGTGTTCACCATAAAAAAATAAAAACTTCTTTGGATTACTAGGGCGCTTGGGGTTTTGTTCTGATTGGCTATTCTTTCCAATATATACAGTAACATTACATGATTTCTCTGTATCCGGCTCCTGTCTATTTAATTCTTTCTTGTTTGTCTTTTTCATTTCATCCTTTTCAGCTCAGATTTTTTTCGTTCTAATTTTCTGTGGTTAGTTGGTAATCATCTTCTGCTCTTAATAATTACAGGTTCTCTTGCGCAGTTTGCTAGACCGGTGAGATAGCATCTATACTCTATTTCAGAAGTGTATAGAGCAATAAACTGGGGAATTCCATTCTGTTTGCCTACATTTCGTGGTAGTTCATAGGCGCAGGTACTTATAATATTTATGAATTTAATTTTCACGGATTAAATGCCTTTATTTTGAAAGAGATTAAATACTAAATAAATACTTTTAATCCTTTTGTATAGGTACCTATCTTTTAACGCTTTGTAACATGCAAAAATGGGGTCAGGTAATATATACAGACTATAAATACTTTTAAATCATATTTTAAAGGTTAGTAGTCACTGCTACGCTGTAGTGTAATCACGATATTATTATCCCAATATTTAAAAAATGGAGGTATTCAGTCCAACGAAAAGATGTACTAAAAATTCTCCACTATCGCTGAGTGAAAAAGTTATTATTTTAAATGTACATGATTGCATAAAACACGATTACCCTAGTTTTACTGTGCAAGAAATTGTTGAAAAATGTTCTCGAATGAGTGGAATTGGAAAGTCCACCATTTTCAAATTGTTGCGGGAAAGAAAAGTAGCAGGTCAAGTGGAATCTCCCAAGCAAAAGCCAGGACGACCTACAAAAGTCCTTGATGAAAATGCTAAATGTATAATTCGAAGAAAAGTTCACTCTTTTTATTTTAAAAAGGAAATACCCACCCTAGACAAAATTTTAATGGAGCTTGGCCGAGATTACAGTATTCCGTTGATAAGTAGAAAACTTTTATGGAAAACTTTAAAAAATATGGATTTTGCCTGGGAAAAGCATAACCGCAAAGCACTTTTACTGGAGAGCGACGAAATTGTTTGTTGGAGACGACAATACTTGAGAAGTATCAAGCAGTACCGCAGGGAGCAAAAGAAAGTTTTTTATCTTGATGAGACGTGGATTAACGAAGGTTATATAGTCCAAAAAATGTGGCAAGACAAAAATATAACCAGTGCTCGCCAAGCTTTCATAGAAGGCCTGTCTACGGGTATTAAAGTACCTTCGGGAAAAGGAAAAAAACTTATAATCACACATATTGGAAGCGAAGAGGGATTTTTAAAAGAAGGTCTGCTAACCTTTGAGTCGACTCGCACAGGAGATTACCATGAAGACATGAACTCAGACGTTTTCGAGGACTATTTTGGTGAAATGATAAAATTTCTTCCGGCTAATTCGGTGGTGGTTATGGATAACGCAAGCTATCATTCACGGCGAATAGAGAAGACGCCAACTTCAAGTTGGAGAAAGCAAGAAATTATCGATTGGTTGACTGCAAAAGGTATTGCGTTTGAAGCAAATTTGATAAAAAAAGAACTGCTGGCAATAGCAAACTTACACAAAACTCGTTTCATGAAATACGCCGTGGAAGATATAGCCGAAAAATATAATATAACTGTACTGCGCTTACCGCCATATCATTGCGAACTAAATCCTATAGAACTGATATGGGCGCAGGTAAAAGGATTTGTAGCAAGACAAAACACGACTTTTAAAATGAAAGATGTTAAGCTACTGTGTGATCAAGCCATTACGGAAGCGACACCAGAGAATTGGCGAAAAGCAGTCCAGCATGTAATTAAGCAAGAGGACAAAATGTGGGATCTTGACAACCTCATCGATCAGACAGTCGATCCTTTAATTATAATGTCAAGAGGTGATGACAGTTCGTCAGATGACGAAGAAGACTACAATCTATTATAATTTAAAATTGTTATACACTGTTCAAAAAGTGCCAGATCCAAAAGTGACATTTTCAACTGTTTTACCCTACATATTATGTTCAATAAATTTGTGAAAAAAATATATTATTCCATTTAAACAAAAGTAACTTTCTAAAATAAAATAGCATTTAAGTACATTAATTATAAGGTAAAAAACAAGTCCCAGTTGCACGCCTTTGGCGAACCGTTTTCAATGTTTATCATGTTTTGCACTACCTGCAATCAACGAAAAGAAAGAATTTTACATTGAAACTAATACCCAACTAAGGTAGTGGCATAAAATATTGGTGGATCACCAGGTACCACTTTTGCATACCTAATGAGGTTTTATTGCTCTACACACTTCTGAAATAGAGTATAAATGCTAATTTTAACTGCATAGGACGTGGAAGTCAAACACCTTGGGCCACACGAAGTCCAGACTTTAACCCATTATACTCTATTTCAGAAATGTATTGAGCGATAAAACCTCATTAGGTATGCAAAAGTGGTACTCGGTGACCCACCAATATTTTATGCCACTACCTTAGTTAAGTATTAGTTTCAATGGAAAATTCTTTCATTTCGTCGAGTGCAGGTAGTGCCACCCGGTTTTGGGTCTATTTATGAGTTTTGCCCATTGTTATCCACTGATAAACATGAAAACGGTTCGCCAAAGGCGTGCAACTGGGACTTGTTTTTTTTACGGGAGTTAATATTATATGTTACCTTATGATTTATGTAAATGCTATTTTATTTTTATATAGTAAAATGTAATATAATACGTATTAAATAGTAAAAATGTAATATAATACGTATGCACAGGGTATCCCAAATTCTTGGCCAACATCGAACTGGGTCAATTTTAGAGATACAGGATTGGTTAAGGTGGTTAAATTAGTAAAAAGTTGCGCAACATCATGCATAAAAAATGCCCGCCTTATGTTGGTCGACGAATTTGGGACGCCCTGTATATGGTATAATATATACATAGATATAAAAGTGTCCCAAAGAAAGTTTATAGATATCTTTTAGATCTATATTATAAAAATATTTTTAGGTATACGGGGAGCCCTACAACGGAATCGTGAATAAAAGTTACTCTTGTTTAAATATATAAATAATATATTTTTTTTACAAATTTATTGAACATAATATGTAGAGCAAAACGGTGGAAAATTACACTTTTGGATCTGGAACTTTTTACACAGAGTGTATAACAATTAAATTATGATAGATTGTAGTGTTCGTCATCTGACGAACTGTCATCACCTCTTGACATATAATTAAAGGGTCGACTGTCTGATCGATCAGGTTGTCAAGATCCCACATTTTGTCCTCTTACTTAATTACATGCTGGACTGTTTTTCGCTAATTCTCTGGCGTCGCTTCCGTAATGGCTTGATCAAACAGTAGCTTAACATCTTTCATTTTAAAAGTCGTGTTTTGTCATGCTACAAATCCTTTTACCTGGGCCCATATCAATTCTATAAGATTTAGTTTGCGATGAAATTTTTAACTTCATTTACGAGACTATCCACTGCTGCTTCCGGGTCATTACATTTTAGAGACTCCTCTTATTTCGCTCTTTGTGTCAGGTCACATAACTTTTCATAATTAAGTTATTTAATGGATTGATGTATGGTTTTCTCTCGGGTTAAAATCTATTCATAAATTATACAATAAATTTGTTAATAAATATAAGCTTTCATTTAATTTTATTCAAACAAATATTAACGCTAATGTTACCTACAGATCTTTGACATATTTTGGTACAATCTCTGATATCTTGGGCCATTTTTTCCAAAAATATAATGTAATTACCTTATTTAAAACTAGTAACACACTTAAAAGTCATATTGTTAAGGTTAAGGATAAGGTGGACCCGCTCACTTCATCGGGGATATAGGAAATTAAATGCGTTGAATGCCCCGCAGTGTACATTGAACAATCTGGCAGGAAAGTAGCCACGCGTATTAAAGAACATAAATCCCAGTTTGATAAACATATTAACACCGATATTGTAGTGACCAAGTCAGCTTTTACCAACCACTTATTAGAAAATAGACACACTTTCCCGCCCGAAGGTAATATCAGAATTCTACATAAATGTGATAAAGGTAGAAAGCTCGATCTCTTAGAGACGATGGAGATCAATAAAGCCATAAAAAGTCCCGATTTTGTATGTGTGAACGACAAAATTATGGGACAGAATCATTTTATTTTTAACAATATTAACTGTACATCTCCATCGCCTACAACGAGTACCATTGCTACAGACGCAGCGCCATCCAATAACCAACTATACAACTCCGCACCATCAGAATATAAAAATTTGAAACTAACTTAACTTCACTCTAGTAAATTAATGTTTTATTGTAGATGTCACAATGTGTATTAATTATAAAATTTTTAATCTTTGTACCTATTTGGAATGTTTTGTTTGTATACAATTAGAGTTCGTTTACGTGTATGTATGTGTATCGTCCTATTTTTGGTAAGGGAAAACCTTATTTTTTATTGTAATTTTATTTTAAATTAAAAATTTTTTAAGGTCTGATGATGCCCTAACCGGGTGAAACATATGTAACCGTTTTTTAATTATATAGATGCTGTAGATTTTGAGAGTTTTTCGTTCCTGCTTTTAACTTCCCTAAGTTTAGTTTTGAGAAATACATGGTCCAGACATGTTTGGATTCTGGTCTTGTTATATCGTTGTATAAAGAAAAAAACCCATGCGCGTTCAATATTGAGATATATTCATTTACCATGTGATCATTATTATTTAAAGTATTTATGTTTATGTCTCCCAAAAATAAAGAATAATTAGTATTTTTTATGATTTAAATATAGAGTGAGATCAGTTAAAAAGTCAGCAGTTTTTGTATTTGGTGAACGATAACAAACATATAAATTAAAAGTTGTTTTTTCAAATGTAAAAATTAGATTAGTAATACTTACTCTCGATAAATCTTGTTTCAAGGTATACTAAAGAACTTCTAGTGTAGACCAAAATTCCATCGAAAGCATTAAAATCGCCATTATCATAATATAAATCATAACCTGGAATATTAAACAATGCAGCTGAGCTTAGACTATGGCATTCCGTCAACAAGATAATGTCGCAACTTCCAAGATTATATGATTCAAGAAAAACATATAATTTATAGATGTTAGATTTTATGCCCCTTATGTTAAGCAGCAGTATGTTTAATTGAATATCATCTTTGTTTATTATATTATTAATTAATTCAGGCTTAATAGAAATAGTTTTTTGTTCAATAGAGATATTATTTAAGACTTCTGCTTCCATAAATCTTTTAAGAATATATAACATAACAAAACTATATAAATATACATACTCAAAAATTTCAGAAAATTAACAGGAAAGAAAAACAAATAAAACTTAAATTATTTAATCGGTAAGTCTTCTTCAGAGAAAAGTCTAACTGGTTCTTCGTTCTGACTCTTTCGCAAAAATATCCTCCCATTTCGAGTAAATACAGAGTGGTACTATAAGTGTTTTTTGTGGCGTCAAATCGTCATTGAAGTAGATTTTGTTATATTATAACACACATGTCAGTCTTCAATCCCTTCAGTTCCTTGATTCTTTGCTAAATGTATGGCTAAAATTAACAAATAAATCATTAGTTTCAATCAAAGTTTATCACCCTGTATCTTGGTTGGATGTTTTTATTTAAAATTTAATTATGAATAACACAAACCAATAAAGCCTTTAAAATTTTACATTTTATTTTATATTATTTTATACAGGCAAAAAGGTAATCATGTTATAAATTAATGATTAAAGTTTTGTTTTTTACTTTAAATGAATTAAAAATACTTAATCCTCAATCATGTAAACATGGCAATTTGTATTTTATTATTAATTTTGTTATCTAGTAGACACATGATTTTATTTTTTAAAACTATCAATAAGTTTAACGGTGTATGTAAAGCTTTAAATCGACCTCGAGAAAATTCCGGACCCTCTAAACGTAAACCGCGTCATGGTCTATGGAACGTACTGAATTCTAGAATTGTCGGGTCGAGTCGGTCCTCTCCGCCGACAAGTATATATACCGATCGGTTTCCCGCTCTAGTCAGAATATTCAAACCAAGCGCGATAAGATAAATATCCGAGCTAAGCTAAAGCAAGCAACGCAAGTTTATAAAACAGTGAATAGTGAATTTTCAAGTGATTTTAAATCGACAAAAGTAAAAATGGTGAAAGCTCCAGCAATTGGTATCGATTTGGGCACCACATACTCCTGTGTAGGTGTCTGGCAGCATGGAAAAGTGGAAATAATCGCCAACGACCAAGGCAACCGCACAACACCCAGTTATGTTGCCTTTACCGATACAGAGCGTCTAATCGGAGATGCCGCGAAGAACCAAGTGGCTATGAACCCGTCAAACACCGTCTTCGATGCCAAAAGATTGATTGGACGAAAATATGATGATCCGAAAATCCAGCAGGACATCAAGCATTGGCCATTCAAAGTTGTAAGTGACAGTGGAAAACCGAAAATTGAAGTGGAATTTAAAGGAGAAAAGAAAAGGTTTGCTCCCGAAGAAATCAGCTCTATGGTCCTAACGAAAATGAAGGAAATCGCCGAAGCATATCTGGGACAACCTGTAAAAGATGCCGTTATCACCGTGCCAGCATACTTTAACGACTCCCAAAGGCAAGCAACGAAAGATGCCGGTGTTATTGCTGGATTGAACGTAATGAGGATCATCAATGAACCCACTGCCGCCGCATTGGCCTACGGATTGGACAAGAACCTGAAGGGTGAAAAGAATGTTCTCATCTTTGATTTGGGTGGAGGTACCTTTGATGTCTCCATTTTAACCATTGATGAGGGCTCTTTGTTTGAAGTAAGAGCGACAGCTGGCGACACACATCTTGGAGGTGAGGACTTTGACAACAGGCTGGTTAATCATTTCGCCGATGAGTTCAAAAGAAAGTTCAGGAAAGACCTACGAAGCAATCCAAGGGCACTAAGGAGATTAAGGACTGCTGCTGAGAGGGCCAAGAGGACCTTGTCATCAAGTACAGAAGCCACCATTGAAATCGATGCACTGTTCGAGGGAATCGATTTCTACACCAAAATTACAAGGGCCAGGTTTGAGGAGATGAACGCCGATCTGTTCAGAGGAACGCTTCAGCCAGTAGAAAAGGCCCTGGCTGATGCAAAAATGGACAAAGGTTCAATACACGATATTGTCTTAGTTGGTGGCTCAACCAGGATTCCTAAGATCCAACAACTCCTACAGAACTTCTTCAATGGCAAACAGTTGAACCTGAGCATCAATCCAGATGAGGCTGTTGCTTATGGTGCAGCTGTCCAAGCAGCAGTTCTCAGTGGCGAAACCGATAGTAAAATCCAGGATGTACTTCTTGTGGACGTAGCCCCATTATCCCTTGGAATTGAGACGGCTGGAGGAGTAATGACCAAAATTATCGAAAGAAACTCCAGAATCCCATGCAAACAAACTCAAACCTTTACAACGTATGCAGATAATCAGCCAGCAGTTACAGTACAAGTCTACGAAGGTGAAAGAGCCATGACCAAAGACAACAACCTATTGGGTACCTTTGACCTAACTGGCATTCCTCCAGCACCACGAGGGGTACCAAAAATTGAAGTCACTTTCGATATGGACGCGAATGGCATTCTAAACGTTTCTGCGAAAGATACAAGCTCAGGCAAAGAGAAGAATATCACCATCAAGAATGACAAAGGCAGACTATCTCAAGCCGATATCGACAGGATGCTATCGGAGGCAGAAAAATACAAAGATGAAGATGAGAAACAAAGGCAGAAGGTAGCGTCCAGGAACCAGCTAGAGGCCTACGTTTTCCAAGTAAAACAAGCTGTCGAAGAAAGTGGGGATAAATTAAGTTCAGATGACAAGGCTACAGTACAGAGAGAGTGTGAGGAGGCTCTGAAATGGTTGGATAATAACACACTGGCAGACAAAGAAGAGTTTGAAGACAAACAGAAGCAACTCCAACAAATATGCAGTCCAATCATGGCTAAGCTGTACGGTGGTGGCCCTCAAAATAACAACTATGCAGGAGGCATGCCTGGAGGCTGTGGACAACAAGCAGGAGGATTTGGTGGTTCCAAGTCGGGCCCAACCATAGAAGAAGTGGACTAAATTTTTTAGAATAATTTTTCATTTATACTTTTTTAAGACTGATTTGAGTTATTACCAGGACTATTTATTTTGATTTAGATAGGTGTACTTATTATGTTGTAATTATTACCAGGACTAATAAATATACATTATTTTTTTACAAATACAATTGTTTTATTTTGAATTTTAATGAAATTTGAAATAAAGAGCTAAAAATGCATATGCTTAACAAATATTGGTATACAATTGATCTGGCTTGAAATAGGTGAAGGAGTGATGACCAAAATACTGTAATTCTTATTAGTAATTCGGATATCACTAGCCAACAAGAAATTGCATATATAAATGAATTTTAAATTTATTTTGAATGTTATGAATGTAAGAGGTCTCAGAACCAGAACTGAGGACTTGAAACAAACTGTGATAAAAATATAGACTCTCTTATTAAAAAGTTTACTAAATATTCTATATAGTCACAGGGTATAAACATTTTCTTTTCAAATGGCAGCACCATTATTTCTTCTAAAAATGCGCTTTTAACAAAAAATCAATAAAAAAAACATTTACAAAGAAAAAACCAATATTTCACCTACTAAATTTATATATAAATAAAATCCTATTTAACTAAAAAGTAACTAGAATCATAGGTAACACATCACTCCTGCCTCCTCCTCTCTGTTGAGATGCCGATCGCCTGTCACCCTACATAAACACTATTTAAAAATTAAATGCTATAAAAGTAATGCTATATATATTTAAAAAAAAAGTAATGCTATATTTAAAAAATCAGAGGTACTTACCTTCAAACGCATCTAAATAAGTTTCTATAAGTTTATATAAGTCTATAAGTTTTTATAGGCATCAACTTATTAGCTGCACTTTGTAACTATTATTGTCCATTTCAGTAAAGGTGATTTCTTATATTCATTATAAATGAAGGGTAAACGTATATGCACAGAACGAGATCATATAGGGTGACAAACGACCGCACCAAATAGCATTAGAGACTAATGATGTAATGACCATGATGAGACTGAAAGTGATCCGGCAAACTGAGGATTCGGTAAACTTCGGGGCCGAGACACTACGTGCAATAAGTATTATTTCCTAAAATCTTGGGTCTGAAAGCTTCCGAAGGATGAACTAACAAACATTACTTGTTTGAACCAGGTTGTCACAACTAAATTTGTAGTAATGTTTTAAGATTGTTTTTTATTGAGCGTTCTTGGAAAATAATGAAAAATCGTTTCCACAAATAAATTAGTAGTAAGATACGTTATTACAAAAAATAGTCGTTTTGGAGCTGATAAAGTTAGTTGTAGTAGCTTGCAAGGTCCAACTAATTTAAAATAACTGGAACAATAGAGACATAAAAATTAAAGCAACAAATTTTATAGTAATAACAACTAAAAAATGTCAACTAACATGTTTAGCTATAACCTCTTTTTCTCAGTGTATTATTAAATTAAATGCTCAAGCTGAGCTCCATCAGCTTCTACGCAAGCATGTCGCTGAAAGATTTCTCTTGTGCAAGTAGCAGTAATGGGAGCACTAGTTTAATTTTAAATAGAGCACTACTATATTTAAAATTACAAAAGTTATAGCCTGTGACGTTGATTGTGGGACACCCTGTATAGTAAGTAGTATATTTTGTAAAAAATCAGAAAGTTATTTAAATGCAGGGTAAGCCAATGAAAATTTTCCACCCCAGTTTTTTTACGTATTTTATAAAATAACAAAAAAAACGCTTTTATACGTCAATTTTTGATTCGAGGGGAACCAATAATTTTATAACGAGTCAACTTCATCTCGTACGTGGTGATGGGTACCAACCCCAAAACCTTGTTAAGGACACTAAGTTATATATACATAAGTACACTACCTCATAAAATATATTTATCATATCGTTAAGGGATTTATTTCAAAATAGTTCATCCCCAACAAAACCTGACATATATTTACTGAAACAGCATTATAACCAACTGACTTAAAATTTCTGTAATAAGCGTCACCTATAAGCTCAGTGCATTTCTTGCATAAAAAGATGAGCTAAGATTAAATACTAGTGGTGGATGGTACTCATCCAACGGCAACACAATTCCTTATCCTCAACCAAGTATATCTCAAGATCCCCATTAGAATTTTAACACCAGATATAACTAAGAGTTAGCATTATTAACAATGTTACTGACTTGATACAGGTTATGAAAGGAGCACATACCCGTCAAAATAGCCAATGTTTTCAATCTCATTTGGGAGAGCCGCAGGCGTTGGTAATGCCTTTGAACAAACTTCATCCCTTGTCGAGGTACTGTGACGCAAGTTAAAAATCAAGTAGTAAGCAAGTTTCACAATGAGGTAGTTCTTCGCAGAGGTTCGCCAAAGTATCATTAAGAGTCGCTTAGCACTCAAATGAGGAGTAAGAAGGGAAATGTGCTGTTCCTAAAATGCACTGTTTTGCCCCAGAGCCAATCATGACAAACAGTTGTTCAACATGAGGATCTGAGGTTAGTTACTTACTTTTGAGGCTCATATATGTACGGCGATGACTACTCCGCCTCCACTAGAAAGTAGACTGGTTTCGGAGAACCTGTTCTCCTTGTAAATTTTGTTTCTTGTAAATTAGTCATATAGAGGCAGTTCTCTATCAGAAAAATTTGGTGTAAGCCAAGTCTCATTGAGTGCAATTATGCTGCAGTGAGAATATGAGGCATTAATAAAATGGGTATCCGGCTTAGTATGGAGTCTCTCAAATTTTGGAAGTAAACTAACAGGCCTGAAGGGGCCCCTCTAAGTTTTTTGACACTATTCTGGGACCTTCAATGGTATACTTGATTGTGAGAACCTTATCACCTCCTCTCAACCTGCGCTTGATCTCAGTTTTGAGATTTTTAAGATTTTGGTTTAGAATTTTTAGAGATCTCTGTCCAGGTTTCTTTTATTTCGGAGCACCTTAAGTAATTCTTCTGGTGAATTTAGTCTAATTAAAGAACAGAGAACGGAAACCATTTTTATTTTTTCTGCTAATCCTGGTAACATCAATGATTTTCAATGGGCTCTTGGTTAGTTGAGACAAGAACAAGTGAATCTCAGTTTTGTTCTCCTGTTCTCCCTTCTCTGGAAAGTTAAAGACCATTAGGTTATATCATGACCTTTTTTTGTCGTTTAGCCATCTTAATCAGTACCATATATATCACTACTGTTTACACTTACAGGCGATACATAAGTACTTGTTCTATTAGAATTTGAATTGCTTTTAGAGATGATATCTCAGATTTTATATTTGCCAAGGCTGAGTCGAATCCAGTATTCATCTCATGCAGATTGCAGTATTAAGTCAGCAACTGCATGAAGGTTACTTTCAACTTCAGCAACCTCAGACTCAAGTAGGTTCACTCGAATTAAAATCAGATAATGACGAACGGTCTTTTAAAAAACATTTATTGACACCAAGGGCCTTAACTAGGTGAACAAAAATATGAACAGCAACGGTATTAGCCGAGGTTTTGACACAATATTAATGTTAACGATATATTATTACCAGCAATTCCTTAAATATAAAAATAGTCCTAAGCTAAGCATATTGTAATGTAATATAAACAATTAATTGTGGTTTGAGCTTAGAACATTGAAAGGCCTTTCAATGTTCTAAGGGTTTGAGGATATGTCTCCTCCACCCTCAGTTCTGTCAACGTCCTCGTTGACAAGCCTCTGCAGGATTCTCAAAGGGATACCCTTCTTTCTTCCTTGTTTTTGCCAATAGTAGATGATTAATGCTAAGCAGCATAAAAGGATGACTGATATTGTGGTAAGAACATAATTGTGCATTGGAACATGTTGTACTAGGTCATGGAAATGTATTGGTTTGATGATATCTTCTTGGATTTTCTTAGGATCTTGAAGATGTCTAATTTCTAAATTGATTGAAATATTGGTGTTTGGGATTTTTATAATTTTTGGAATGATGACTGTTGACGGTGACTGATGACTGTTAATGTCATGGGAGGTTGATTCTGGGGTAGTAATCTTACGGGACTTTAAAAGCTATTTTGTCTTACATAGAAATTATGGTTATTATTATTATTATTATTATTATTATTATTATTATTATTATTAGTAAATTCGTTATTATGTACATTAGACAGATTTGTAAAATTTACCTGTGATTCAATCATATTATAGTTAATTACAGGCGTATATGCATCATCATGTGTATTAGGGCGTTGTAACATTACCATTGTTTTTAATGTCTGAGGCGTATTGGCTGTCAGAATTAAAACTGAAGTTTTTTCTATTTGATTAATTAAAATTAATTTTGCATTTACATCTGAGACTTCGCAATGTAATTTAGAAAAAATTCTTTGTACAAAAGATCTGAGTCTCGAAATCAAATCAATCTACAAATTTAAATATGCTTTCATTCTTATTGATCTTAAAGTATTGCAATTGTTGGTGTAGAATTTGATAACTGATAGGATCACCGAACTTCTGAATCCCTCCATGAACTCCATGAATCTATATCTGGTCCGAGCATTGTCAATTAATTTAGACTTAATGGCTGATAAAACAACTTTTATTCAATACCATCATTTGTAAAATATAATTGATAAAACTCATCTATGGAGATTATAAAACTTTCCAAATGGTTTTGAGTTCCAGAGAAGGTTGGTAAGAGAGAAGTGTGGAATCTTATGTTTTCCATTCTAATATTTAAATTAGGCTTGGATAAATAAGAATCTAAAGTTAAGTTATCTAATAGGATAGGTACTTCTAATAATTTCATTTTCAACAACTAATCCTAAAGATGCCCTGTTTCGTATTAATATGTTTTTTTCATTTTTGCGACGGATATGGACTAGACATTAAATTATGGCAATTCCAACAAAAACTTACGCAGTACCAAGGGTTGCGGTACTTGGAGTTTGGTCGATGTCTTCAGATTCTTGATGGATAGTGCACTAAGATTTGACAATCACTTTTACACAACGACACCCCGATAAAATTGCACTATCCTGTTCGCGGCGCCGGTTAAATTCAGATATCGACGAACGGTCTTTTAAAAAACATTTCTTAACACAAAGAGTCTTAAACTAGGTGAACAAAAATATGAACAGCAGCGGTATTAGCCGAGGCTTTGACACAATATTAATGTTAATGATATATTACCAGCAATTTCTTAAATATAAAAATAATCCTAAGCTAAGCATATTATAATGTAATATAAACAATTAATAATTGTGGTTTGAGGATCTGTCTCGAGATCAATCAGCGGGAGAACATCCAGATTCTTTGGAGCACACAGTTTGAATTATTGTTCTGTTAGAGAACATAAGAGTATGTAATTCAGTTAAAGATACTTCAAGACATTTTCTACATAATAAGCAGCAAACGCAGCCTTTTCTTTGGCTCAAACTCAAGGTTGCCTGACATTATGGTGTGATATAATATACAATTTACGGCTCAAACTCAATACTCAATTTTTTAATAAAAACGGAAAAATTCGCTCCATTAATTCCACAATTTTTATATATCGAGCGTTGTTAGGAATGTTTTACCCAATGGACAATGGGAATAGAATGTTGCTCACCCAATTAAGGTGAAAATAAGTGTTCACTGTTTTATCACCAATATTATGTCCTGCTACAAACGACCTGCAATAAATTTTGGTTTACTGCATTCGTCTCACTTCAATGGACAATTCGGTATAAAATAATTAGGCTCGGTATAAATAATAGGCTCCATACTTGGCCGTTTGTTGTATGTTATTTATACTGCAAAAATTTGATCATGTCTCAGAAAATATAAAAGAGTTGGGCTGGCTTAAGTGTGATAACTGGTATAATTTTTTTTTTTTTTATGGTAAACACAAGCACAAGAGAAAAGTCCTATGTCACTCATGGAGTGGTGCTTGCGCGAAGATATTTGTGGGCATTTATCTTGAATCGCTGTAGGTTGTATACGTCGGGACATATGTGAGGTGGAAGCCCGTTGCACAAAGAAGATGTTCTCCAGATGAATGAGTGCCGATACAGCGACGTCCTTGGGGTAGGCAGGTGGACTCGATGTTGATGAGCCGCAACTGCTAGACGCGTCCTTCTTGCCGGAACAGCCCTGGGTGGCATCAGGCCTGCCAGCTCAGAGGAGCACTTACCGTGATAATAACGGTAGAATAAACAGAGATCAGCCACCTTTCTCCTGTGCTCCAGACTATCCAGACTCTTTGTCAGTTCTGGTTTGTCGATAAGACGAATAGCTCTCTTCTGTATAGAATCCAGCAGGTTTAAACTATGCTTGGGTGCAGAGCTCCAGACATGCGAGCAATACTCGAGGGAAGGGCGTATTTGAGCCTTATAAAGAGTCAGCAGCTGTTCTGGTGTATACAGTTTTTTCGTTTTGAAAAGCACTCCGAGTTTTTTGGAAGCCGCCCTGGCGACCTCGGCAACGTGATCATGCCAGGACACACAGTTGGTGACCTCGACTCCTAGAAGATGTTAAGATGATTTCATTGGCAATGTTTTCCCTGCCATAACCAGCTCCGGGCCTAAGTTAGTCTTAATCGTAAATACTGCAGCCTGCGTTTTTTTAGCGTTAAAATTGACCAGATTGTTACCGCCCCACTCCAAGATTGCTCTAATATCGTTGTTGGTTGAAGCTACTTGTTGCTGCCTAAGATTCTGAGAACTTGCGGCTGTCGTTGGTTTGGCGGACTTAAATGTGGAAATAAGTGTGCTATCGTCCGCAAAGCTGTAGATTGGATTGACAGTGGTTCCTAGCAAATCGTTGATATATATCAAGAAAAGGGTGGGGGATAGAATGCATCCTTGAGGGACTCCAGCGTTAATGTTAAATTTGTCGGAGAGGTATCCATCGACGGCATGGATTGTTCGTTGTTCAAGAAAACTTTTGATCCAATTCAATAATGAGTTTTGTATGCCGATTGAGGAGAGCTTGGTTAGTAGTCTCTCATGCCACACTCTGTCAAATGCCTTGGAAATGTCAAGAGCGACTGAGCGGGACTTGCCGTGCTTCTTCATGGCCTCCGTCCACAAGTGTGTGACGTAAGCCAGAAGATCGCCGGTGGATCTAAGCTTTCGAAAGCCGTATTGATGATCGCTGATTAGTCCAGATGATTCCAGATATTTTAACAGTTGTTGGTTGACTGCTTTCTCCATAATCTTCGATATTACTGGAACTAGTGCAATCAGGCGGTAATTGGAGGGCATCGTCTTCTTACCCTTTTTGGGTACAGCTTGCACTCAAGCAGTTTTCCAGCTTGTTGGAAATTGGCCCTGCTTATACGATGCCGTGAACAGTCTACATAAGGGAGGAGTCAATTCGTCTGCACAACGTTTTAGTATTAGGGCTGGAATTCCATCGGGTCCAGAAGCTTTGTTGGTGTCTACGCCTTTAAGAATTTTATTTATAATTCGTTGGGGAAACGAAATTTCTCCCATCGATGAATTCACCCTTGGCAAATATGGCGGTGTTTTAGGTTTTACCTTGCGAGTGCAGAGTAGAATTGGACGCGAAGTGTTTACCCAGTAAGTTGGCTTTTTCCCTTGCTGTTACCGCGATAGAACCATCATCTGCTGTTAGGGGTGGCAAGGCCGACTTAGCAAGTCCTTGACTAACGGCTTTCGATACCGACCAGAAAGATCTTGTTCCATTTGGGCAATTTAGCAGTTTGTTTTTGATCCTGTTGTTGTGACTCTCTTTGCATTCATCAATAATTCGCTTGCAGCTATTTCTGGAGGCTTAAAAGTTCCTCCGATTTTCGATGGAAGGATGTTGACGCCATTTGCGATATGCTGCGTTTTTAGTGTTTACTGCCTTTTTGCAATTCAGGTTGAACCATTGCTTGTTGTTTGATCCGCATTTAGTAGAAAAAGGGATATAAGCTCCATTCCTGCCAAGATCGTTTCTGTAATTTGGTTTGCACATTCTGAGATATTATTGGTTCTAAAGCAGGATTCTTTCCAAGGGAATGAGCGATAAAATTTCCGAAGATGGTTCCACTCTGCTGATTTATAGTGCTATACCTTCCGCGGCATCGGAGGATCCTGCGCTTTAACCTCCAACTGGCAAGAGACTGTTATCAATTTGTAGTCCGATGTTCCTAGGGAGGCATGTACTGATACAGTGTACGAGTTAGGGTCTGAAGCCAAGACCAGATCCAGGAGACTCGCGAACTCGCCGTCTCGATCGGGGATTCTGGTAGGTTCCTCCACAAGCTGCGTAAGCCCGCATATGGTGGCAAATAGCTCAGCTTCTCGTCCTTCGTCGTCGTTCTTGTTGCAGAATTTTTGGTATTTATGTTTTTTTATTTATTGTTTATTTATGTACTGTGAAGTGTGTGGATGGCTTTTAAAGGCCTGATGATGCTCTAACTAGAGCGAAACACGTGTAGCCCGTTTAATTACATGTTGTGAGACCGTGACTTTGTGTTTTTATTTGTTTTTCATTAATTTGTTGCAGAAGCGCAGCCAGTTGATATTGTGAACGTTAAAATCACCCATGACGATGATTTCTGTGCTTGGGTAGTCAATTTGCAGATGGTTAATGCAATCAACCAGGTTCAAAAAGAGCCGTCTATATTGGGTATCGCTTGGTGGTCTGTAGATACAGTAGACAAATTTTGTGGCACCACTGGCTATTATTTTGAACCACATGACGTCGAAGTCCGCAAGTTCAAGCGTTTCCTCCCGCTGGCAACTCAAATCGTTCTTGACAAATATTGCCAATCCAAAGTTTAGTCGGAATCGGGTGTGTAGATCGTATCCAGGATAAATGAGGTGAACATTTGTTGTTGAAGGTTTCACCTTTGTTTCTGCCAATGCCAGAATGTGAGGCCTATTTGTTTTTGCAGAAATTGATTTTTAGGTTTTTAGATCCGCCTGATGGACCCCCCGACCAGCCTCCGCCCGGCGATCCGAATGGGAGGCGAGTTTACCTCCGGAAAGTTTTGGTCGTGAGGGCGCCATCATGCATTTATGTTTCTTCTCCATTTCACCTTTTGGAAACCGGACACATCGACATGGCGGCGAAACGTGAGTTCTATGGAACCACTTCACGCCGCCTACGTCCTATGTGGTGGTATTGAACCGGGCGATGCAAGTGGATCTACATCTACCACCAAAGGGGTTGCTCTTTTAGTCGCCTTTTACGACAGGCAGAGCGTACCGGAGGGCTATTCTACCCCGGCCCTCCTCGGGGAGTACTTTAACTGAATTATTTTAACTTGACTCTATTTTCTAGAAAACTAAATATGTGTCAACAACCAGTATATTTATTTAAAAAACTAATTTACAGGGAGGCTGCGCATAATCGCTCTTTAAGAGATAAAAATTATTTAACAATGCCAACTACAACTACTACCACAACATACAACTTCTTTTTTTAAAAAGAGTTTCAGTTATTTTCAGTATTGGGTTAACTTATATAATAATTTACCTCTTCAATTTAAGGTATGCAATACTGGTTATTTAATGTCTAAGTACAAGAGGTATTTATTACATGTGATCTTCAGTGTTATCTGTTAAAAGCATTCTATTGGACTTTCTCTGTTAGCATTTAAAGATGGTGAACTTAATATCCGGCGAATTGGTTGAGTGGAAGAATGCCCAGGAGTCTAAACTTCGCCAGTTGAGCTATTCTTGTGCATATGATGTGAGCGTACATTTTCATATGTTTTTGCATTGTATGTACAAAGAAATACTGAGTTATTCATTTATTTATTTAATTAAGTCGTATTAAAACACGTTGAAAACTGCACGACTATAAGATGGCGGAAAGCAAAATATGTTATACCACATACCACGCTGGATTCTTATATAATTATCCAACTTTTTTGCCAACAGAAGCATCTCGTGCAGCTAAGGCATTAATTAATTTCTTGTGAAACCCTGTAATATATCGCCGCCCCATTTTCCCGCCCAAAAATGTTATTCTTTATATCGCTTTAGTTACCATCTCTATAAACACACGCCAGAAGTGAAGTTTGCTCTCGGTGCCATCTATCGGTCGTTCTAGAAATCTAATTAATATTGAGGAGTGGCCAAGGGATTGATGAAACAGGCACACGGCCTTTTTTAAATTATAAATACTTATAAACAATTATAAATAAAATTCTTTATTTAACATTGAAATAGAAGTTAATTAACTTTATTAGTAATGGTATACTTTTACTGTTTTTTTACATTGAACAGTGTTGCTAAGCATGTAGCAACCAAATCTTAATTCTTTTTTGTTTAATTATTATGTCAACTACATATTTCTTATTATTAAGGACTAACTAATATTCATAAATAAATAAGAATTTTCCCTTAAACAAAGAATTTTTCCAATAAATATGCTAAAAACCCGAATTTGATTATAGAAACCTGCAAATTATAACCGTATAATTCAACCGTTGGGCTAAAACCCCGACAGATGGCGGCACATTTTTTGAATGGTCACTCCATGGGCGAAGCAACGGTATGTGGATCGTATTCGACGAAGCGCGTCCGCCATTTTGATGCGCCGAAAGTGGGGATGTTAGTGAGCAGCAAGTCCAGGCTTTATTTTACAAGAAATTTACGAAAGTACCCCGCAAACAAAAAATAAACTGTAACAAGTGGAACGTTGACAAACTGTACATAATTTAGTGACGGAAACTTCATAGAAAGTGAAAGTGCTTGTGTTTACTGAAGTAAGAAAGCTCTCCAACTTGGAATCCTAACAGCGTGGCTCTCTGGGCTTCCCTTTGTTTCTGTCACAGATTAATCAAAAAGTAAGTAAATCCCTCGTTTATTCATATCCCTAATCATCTTAAGCAGCTAAATTAAACGTAGACTTTGCAAGAAACGAGATATCTTAAGTAGCATGCCTTATTAAACACCTTGAATCGTTAGCTTGCGTGTTAAATAAGCTTTCACCCAGTATGAGAGGTGTAAAATTGTAAAGGCGAGAAAATTAACGGATTCTGATTATCTGGTTTGTTTTTACCGGCTTTTGGCGGCACATATTTTTAGCTCAATATCAACAGATTCTCGTTATTTATTAATTTGAACTTGAAACGCCGGCAAAACGATTATTTTAAACACTTTTCCAGCAGCTCATTAAGCAAAATGTCAAAGTTTAATGTGGGAAGGAAAACATGAGGCCAGGGAAGAGTTTTCCTTTTTCAAGGACAGTAATATTCCTCATCTGTTTTCATTCATTTTGTTATTAAAGATTTTAAAATACTATGAATATTAGAATCTAATTTGAATATTTTTATGCATGTATTGTATTGAGAAATGAAATTCAAAAAAATTTTACTATAAGCAAGCTCCTAGTGTTTGGCTCAGTATATTGTTTTCATCTATTCACTTAGTAGGTATTTAGTAGTTATATATAGAACATAATCAATTGTATCAAAGTGTTACTAAACTGTAACTTATCAAGGACAATATATTACAGAGGTTATAATTGGGGTTATATGAGAATTTCCACATTTTTTTATTTTAAAATGTCAGTTGGATGCAGTCACTCCAATGGAACCAATTTGTTTTTTAATCATTTAAAATTGTTGCTTTGCTGTCAATTTAAATACACCTTATTATCATAAACATTCATATTATCAAACTAGCTAGTTATAACATTCATACCTCAACCATCTAACAAACTCTTCACGACTGCATGAACAAGTAGTTCAGTTTGCCAATGATAGTACTATTTAGCTGCATTACTATTAAGTGTCTCTAAAGAAACATTAAAAAGAACAAAGAATTTAGAAAGACATTAAAGTGACTTTCTAAGAATTTAGTTGCTTTATTTATGAGGATGTAAACAATTTGTGCAATATGAAGGCTTTAAGTCTCCTGTATTCGAAGTGTGCTCAGGAGTTCCACAAGGATCTAACTTGGAAACTAATCTAATAGTTTCTGATTCTGCCAAATTGTTGGATTTTATTTATTTAAACTGTTGGCATTTTGAAAATATGAATACTTTAAAACTACTTTTCTTCTCTTACATACACTCAAAGTTAGAATATGGATCTCTAATTTGGTACCCAATTTATAGCTACCTGAATCGATGATATTTAGCACATTCCCAGCAAGTTTATGAAGTATCTCTGGTTTAGAGAGGAAGGATTTTTTCTGGCAAGAATACATTTAGTATTATACCCTTAGGAAAAAGAAGAGAAATTCTTATATAACCTTTTTCATAACAAGATTTACTGTCCCACCCTTTTAGCTGGATTAAATTTTTGGGTCCGAAGAATAAATTCTAGGCATTTTAGGTTACTTTATGTAAATGCCTCTAGGACTAATATTTTGTTCAAATCCCCTATTTATATAATGTGTCAGAAGTTTAAGGTCCATTATAGAAAGTATAAAGTAGATAGAAGCTGCAGGGTCTTTCTAGTATGTTATATAGATAGTCTGTTTAAGTACATAGAATGTTAAGCATTTTTGTTTTTCCATTTTTATATGCTCTTATTTTGTTATTTTCTTTTTTGTTCTTGCTTTGCATGTGCTGAAGTACTTTTCTAATGCAAAATGTATAATCAAATGACATTTCCAATTAGGATTTATTACATTCATATTTGTAAATTTATACTAATATGAGGTCAGGGAAGAGTTTTCCTTTTTTAAATATGTACACTGATATTCTTCACCTGTGTCTATTTTTTTTTAGAGATTTTAAAATGTATGAATATTATGATACAATATTATAACTTTTTTTTTGTATGCTGTATTTTGTTGTATTATTTGAGTAATTAAATTTAAACCCAATTTTACTTTAAGTAAGTTGTAAATGTTTCACTAAGTATATTGTTTTTATTTATTCACATGGTATTTAGTAATTATAAATAGAAAATAGTCAATAGTAAGAAAATGTTACTAAACTGTGGCTTATTAATAGAAATATCTTCTTTAAGGTGAGGTTATAGTTGGTGTTGGACGGATATGACAATTTGCATATGAATCATTTATTTATTTATTTCTCTTCCAACGAGCAATTGCCCAATTTACAATAATATAAAACATTTTACAAGAGAACAGAAACCTAACCTACACTACACATTGCATAAAAATTATAATGATACCTGATAAAAACCTTAAAAACAGATAGGGGTACAATTTGACTTAAATATTTTCACATCACAGAACATTGGCTTTCAACGGTCCTAACCATTTATTAGTGAAACAATCCAACTGATCTGACCAAGTACTGGTTAGCAAATTTGCTTGCCCTGGTAATAAAGGAGTTATGTCCATAATTCATTCAGAAATATTATCTAAAAAGTTATTGATAGTAATATATAAGGCATTAGTTGAGTTACTTATATGGTTTGACATTTTGGTATAGGGAGGTCTCTATAACACCACTTTAAACCAACTGAACATTATATAGAAATATATCTTAAAAATAATTTATAAAAAGAACAAATGTTATCCAACCCATTTATTATTTACAGTGGATGTTCTAAATGTGAGATCAATATAATATATTCTAACATCATGTTGCTATACCTATAAACAAAATAAAAACTATATTGACCATCAGCAAAATACCAGATCAAAATCTCATAAAAATCTGAAGATTCCACAAAATCACATAAATGTCAATAAAAGATTTTTAACATATCTTGGAAATAAATAACTTGTTACCAGTAGATATTAGAAAATTAAAATTTTCTAAATACACAATTTTTGAAAATCTGTTTTGAAGAAAAAAAACAGAAATTTGATGTATATGTATAGAATAGGTGTATGTTTAGTTTTAGTTCATAATGACACAATTAGAAATTTATTAAAACTGGTATTATTTGAATACACTCTAATAAGTTATAATAGATTTATGTAAATTTAGATGCACATACAGCTGTTCGTTCAGCTAGGTGCCTTACAAAAAATATATATTTATGGGTATTATGTTACTATGATTGTAATGCTATTTATTGCTAATAAATTTATTATTATTATTATTCAGTAGGATGAAATATGGAATGAGGGTGTCTGACAGGGTCTGCCGGAACATATAGACGAATTTTACCGAGTATATCTTGGCAGCAAGATCCAGAATAGAGAATAGAAGACTGACACATCACAATGTTTATGACGGGTTTGAATAGTATGGATATTAAATTCAGACTCAAACTTGTGGTAGATAATAAGAAGTGGAACGTTCCTTTTGAAGGCAATGTATCTTAAAAATTTGTGTTTAACCTGTTCAATCGTCTGAATGTGATTATTACAATGAGGTGACCAAATACATGAACCATACTTTAGGTGAGGACAAACTCGTGCACACTAAAGAAGCTTAATAGAAGCAATGTCCTGGAAATCTCTGGTGCACCTCTTAATAAAATCCAGCATTTGCATAGCCTTAGTTGTTGTGACATGAAGAGAAAAATTTAAAGGGGAGTCCAAAGTTATACCAAGGTCTTTTACACTAGATAACACTACCAGAGGAGTGCCATTAATAGTATAAACATGATTAAGCTGGCTTTCATTTTAAAATTTCAATTGATCCGTGGAGCCAATTTGTTCATGTTTTTTAATCATATAAATTTGTTACTGTGATGTCAAATTAAATATGCCCTATTATCATATCATTGACAATCATTTCATTGACAGAGCACTAAAGTGAAATTTTATAATATATTGTTAGAACTCTTGACACCTTCATACCTTCAACCCTCTAGCAAGCTCTTTACTATCGCATAAACAAATGGTTCAGTTTGCTGATGAGGCTAATATTTAGTTGACATCCAAAAACTGTAGTTGCATCTCTTATAATACAGCAATGTTCTTGAATATTTTCAATGTTGATAATACTATTATTTTGGGTTCTAAATGTGTTGTCCAAAATCAAAAATTAAATTATTACATATTAAAATTTAAACACAATTCAAACAAAATGCCTAAAGAAAACAAATCCTCATATGGAAGCAGCAAATAAATGCAGGTAATCTAAAATCAAAAATTTTAATACAGTTACAGTTTGATTCAAAATATCAGTCATAGAAAATTAAAACTATTCATCTAAAGTATAAAAAGCACCAAAAATCTAATTTAATTTCTTATAACTGAAATAACATTAAAGAGCTGGACACACAATCATAGTCACAGCCACAACTGGTTTTAAAGAGCCTGCAAAAGAATGTGATAATGTTCTTACTATTCCTGGTGTTGTAATGGTGTATATCTGTATATCTGATTAAGTTCTAATCAAATCAAATCAAAATAAGCTTTATTGTTCTGAATCAATATTTGTTGTTATTGAAGCAACTTAAAATTAAGAAAAAACAGAATAAAAATATTTAAAAAGAATTATATTATACAAAAAAAGGAGGAAAATGAAAAGCTATACATACAGACAAAAATATACACTGTAGGCTCCACAAAACATTAAGCATAAAACTCTTCAAGGTTATAATAGGTCTTTTCTGTCAGATGGTCTAAATTGGAAGATGTTATTAACAATGTAATTTATAAACATTGTTAAATGTAGGAGTAACTGAATGAAAATTCCTGAAGTGCCGCCTACAACAATCACAAGTTCAATTTAATACAAATTCTGCCAACCATGGTCCTAATAAATTTCCGTTGAAGCTTCAAAATTCTTGTGTATTCTCAATATAAAAGTATTCTACTCAGTTTTCCTAATAGGTGATTTACATGTTCTTTAGCATCTACAGTAACTCCTAGAAATTTTGTTCTTGAGACTACACTTGGTACATTAAGTGAATTACTTTTTAAGGTAAAGTTTAACTCGTTGGTCTTCAATGCATTTAGGACAAGTCTATTGGCCGAAAACCATTTATGAATATTTTTATTGCCATTACCTATCATATCTAATACAGAAACAGAAGAGGAGTACTGGATAACATTACTAGTATATCATCTGTAAAAACAATAGATGTTAAATGTTGAACATTTAAAAGTTCAGAAGATTTTCCTCATATACATCATTAATGTATATGAGGAATAGTAGAGGACCAAGGCCAGAACTTTGTCAAACACCATGATTTATGTTTGTATTCCACATTTTTGACTATACTACAAACTTTAATAAATAGAGAAAAAAAACTAGTATTAGCAAGAACTTGTTACAGCATTAATGAGACATTTTGATCTACTATAACTGTTATCTAGCTGTTTATTGAGTGTTGTTTTTATGTTTAGTTACATCCATTCCTTTTACACTTTGCTGATAATGTTATTGTTTGAAAAACTTGCTTCAGGTTGTTATAGTGCAAAGGTTACTGCCAGGGAACTTGGTGGATCATAGATATGATTTTAAGTTTTAAATTTATAATGTTTCCTAACCTTTCTAAGTTAAATTTAATATTATCTTTTATGTAATTCTTGTCCAACAAAAGATATTATCTGTCTGTCATTAGTCTATTCATATAGCAGACTGTCCCTGATAAAAATGTATGCTATTTAAGGATCTTAATACTTATAATAATGTCTTAATTTTTTATATAATTATAAAATAAAAATTATATATTCTATTATTACTGGAAGCTTAATAAAACCAACATGTTTTTAAGTGTGATAATTTTTCAAAGATTTTTTGAAAAAGAGCTATATGCATTTACAACATTTTAGAAACAAGAATGTTTGAAAGCAGAGATTTTGTAATTTATCTCTGACAAAATATGTACAATATGCAATCGAGTAGTAGTCTGTAAGCTTAGACAAAAAATAGAGGATAGTTGCTGAATGTTAAGGTGATTAAAAGATTTTTCCCTAAATGTGTAGAAATGATCTTCTTTAAGTTTAGCCAAAGAATATATTATAGAAAAACTATGTAATATCTATTATATAAACATATCTACCCAATTCCATTATTTTAATACACTGTTTCAATATGAAGAAATAAATATAAATTAAAATTAGACTCCCACATCATATCCATAGAATATTACATTGGAAAAGTTGCAAATGGCACACTTAACTGAATTACCAATTGTACTGAACTAGCAACTTTTTGTTTTCTATGTGTTATATATGACTCAATTAGGTCTTTTTTTTTGTAAAATCCCTTATACCCATGGTACATAGATGTTGTACCAAAACTCGAAATGCCAATTGCCAGTACCAATTGCCTATAGGTCCAAGAAAATCCATATATTTTCTTTGCCTGATAATTTAGGATCCTCACAAAATCACCAACCTAATAAACAACATTACTGTTAAAACATATTATTAGTAGTATTTTAACTAATTTGCCTTATTCTGTTTAATGTTCACAGTCACTTAAATATTACAACTGGGAAGGAACTCATTTCTAGAGGAATACCAAATGTGCCTACCATTAGCAAAAAGATTATTTTGTAGTTTATTAAGTAGCATCTCAAACTTTATTGAGGAACAATGTCCACATTAATAGTTGCCTGATAATATTTAAGGTATTTTGTTTTGATTGTATGGACTATGTAGTAATTACTGTTAGAAATAGAATATAGTCAACTATAAGTTGTTCTTGTTGTTAAACTATCTTCACTTCTAAGTAGTTTGTCCAGAAATCTTATCCAAGATCAAATTGTCTCTTAATGTAGGAAGTATCAGATTGAGAAATGATTTTTAGGTACCTCTAAAAATGAAAGTTGAACTGTGCAAACCATATATGAGATTCATGATTTAAACCAAAAAATCTGCCCCTTGTTTATTCAGTTATGACTTCAAGCATACTAGCAATGTTCAAGATTTGTTAAATATTCATATTGCAAATGTAAAATATGATATTACCACTTTCTCCACTTAATTGGGACATTTCTCACATATCAATTGAATATATTAACAAACTTTTTTCATGATTATGTGAATTGGACCTTTGAAAAGATCTGAAAATAATTATAATTTAGGTCACAGTTTGTGGTGTTTAATTGGTATATGGTACTATCTAGTAACACTTGAATTATAACAAACTGATGAACTTAAGAAATTTAATTTTTACTTCATGTATATATGGATTAATGCAAGTAGTAAGGTACCTGGTATGACATTAAAACCAAAAATTCCTTAATTAATTACCTATTTTGATTGGTAATATGTCACTAGTTCTGGAAATATAAATTTAGAAAATAAAATTCCTTCCAAGATAATTATTTCAATTATCAGGGAAATTCAAGTTTATCTATCAATTCTTTATGATTTAAGAGAACTCATGTTTAAATTGGAAACATTCAATTAATATCTTGTTATCTGGCAGAATTAACAATGAGTAATAGATTGTATATTTTACATTTTTTAAATAATACTCACATGTTTACTTAAAAGTTACAGGATCTCACCTTGAATATTAGATAAAAAATATTCTAGAGTGATATCTTAGTTCTATTAATATATTTGTTATAGGTGACATAAAACACAAATATATAGAGAAGTGTGGGTTGGCGTGTTAATATGAAGAAATTTTGGCCCTCTATTGAAGATGCAATAATTCCAACTAATTTTGATATTTCTAAGCCATAATTATTGGCAATCCCTCTAACCAATCAGATTTGAAAGAAGGTGTGGTCAAATCCGGTACCAAATTTAGTGCGGGAAATTCGAACTTTTGAAACCAAAAGAATTAAAAAAAACCTTTGTACCATTAAACAACTTGTTCTCCTTCAAAAATGTCATAATAGTCATATAGTATTTATATAACTGAGATAAAGTCTACTTAAATAATAATAAAATTGTTTATTTCTTTATTAAAAAGCACATATACATGCATACATAAAGTTCTCTAATTGAAGAAAAGTCTTATTCACAGTGCAAAAAAGAAAAAAATATAAACATTATTAAAACATCTTACATCAATATACGTATATCTTACATACATATAAATTATTTAAAGTTCCAATTTACAAATACAACTTATTATCTAGTTCCAGAAAATTGCCCACCAATACAAACATTTGCTGCTGGAAATTTTAGTACAAAAAGTCATTGAGAGTAGCAGCTTTTCTCAACCAGGAAAATTTGGAGTCTTTTCTCAAAAATAAATATATTCGGGGGAATTTCTTATATTATGGTGCAAGTAATTATAAATCTTACAAGCAATATATACTCTAAAAATCAACAATAATTAATATAAAAATCCTATAGATAGGCCATGTACACCAATGTACACCAATTAATAAATTGCTGGTATAGTCTGCATTGGTTTAGATCAAAAAATTGAAGATGGAAAGAACAGAAAAAGACACTATACATAATATGTAATGTTCAACTAGTTGTTACACAACATTATATTTTCCAGTAATAAATTGCCATTAACAACATCATGATATAGAGTTGGCTGGTTTTCAATGTACTCAATAGTTAATTCTTTATGGTGGTTATATTAGTACTACCTTGATCACAAATAGTTGCACAGACCTTCGCCCTAATTCAGTGCAAGTCTTTAACGCAGTTAATTATAAGATTTTTTTACAACCTCTGCCTAAATTGTATGTTGTGTAAAAAAGTAGGACACTGGCATCTTATAAATTTTTTAAACACTTGAATCATGAATACAAGAGCATTATATGTTTGGTTGGAGTTTTTTACTCCAAGGACCTAAGTCTTTCCAGAAATTCTTTGACTGGATTTTTCATAACAATTGGGAGCTAATGAATTCTTTAGGTACTTCATTTTAAGATTTTCTTTTATACACTGAAACTTTCCTTCATTATAAAGAAGCAATATACACTCTTTCATTTTGTAGAAGTAACCTCAATTTAGATAACTTGCTCATGGTGGATTTATGGACATTATTATACATTGCTTTTTTATAACAACAATTTCCTCTTCAGGAATTTAGCTATTTTTTGAAAGACCAGCTTTAGTAAGAATGCCTTTTTTATTCTCTAAGAGAAAAGAATATTTATCAATAAAATTTGTTGAAATATTGGAGCAAACTCTGATAGTATTGATGGTGAACTAAGGAATAATTAATAGTAAATTAATATGTATATTATGTGTAGAAAACTTACTCTATTCCAAATTCTACACCCTAATTCCACAAAAAATATAACTTGAAACTAAAAATGATAGTAAATAGACAGCCATTAATTTCTGCAAAATGTTTCTTGACAAGTCACCCTAAGATGGCTGCTGTCCAAAATTCCGTTTTGGCGAATCAAGTTTCATGATAAGTGATATGTAAAATGTTTCAGTTTTTTATTGATGTATTATTTTATTGATATGAATTGATGATCCAATGTTCTGAACAGTCCACTGGCCTTCATCCTCTGTTTAACAGCAGATCATAACTTAAAGAGTAAATGTCCCTGGTATATTACTGTAAAAAACTTAGATGAACTTTGTCAAAGGTTGAACTACAATTTTGTTTCATTAATAATCACATTTAATTAGTAGTGTTCTGTCCCAAATTTGAAGTTCTTAACAGCTCCTCGCTATTTTCCAAATGTGTATATTTTTGCTTGGTTGATTTAATTCAGAAAATTTTGAATGAATTATATTACCGACATAATTTACAATATGTTACATAGGTAATTCTAGAATTAATTACATTTGTCTTAATATCTACACTACGCCTAGATATAAATATCTGTATGTGCAGTTATAATCACTATATAGATTTAAACATTCTAAAATTAGTAGCTAATTTAACTAAAATCAGTAAATGTTTAAATGAGAAGAGAAAACTAGTTTAAATATATTTAGTATAAAAATACTACAGTAGGACCAGAAACAAATTTAAATTTTCAACTATAAAATGTAAACATTGTTGCTTAAAAATATTTTTTCTATGTATGTTCCTAATATTAACAGGCAGCAAGTTGTAGAACTTAGGGGCTAGGTAATTAAGGAATCTTAAATTAATATTAGAATTACTGCTTGGTATAACAAGATGTTTATTGACGTTATTTCTAGTTCTATGGGAGTGATTAACTGTTGCAGCAGAAGATGGCTTGGCATAAATAAGTAGGCACACAGAATAAATATACACAGTTCTAATATTTGGAACATCAGAATACAAGAGAGATGTGGAGTACCTTTTGTTCTTCTTTAAGACAACTTTAATAATATAGTTCTGAACTACGTTTAGTTGTTTAAGTGAATTGTCGTACAGACCACTTCAGATAAGAATACCATACCTTATTAAGGATTCCACCAGCGCCTTGTAAACCATTAGTAAGATTTTTTTTCTTAAAATATGCCTTAGAGTGTAAAATCTCGGAATAAGTCTCCGAATATTGTAAGCAAGTCGTGTTACGTGTGCGTCCCATTTTAGATGTCTATCAATTGTTATAAATTGTAAGAAGATATTTCTCATGTCGGGATGGCTTCTGTATAAACACCTTTTTGCCAGTCGCTATTATATATTTAAATAAAGACAATACATTTAAATATTTACATCCACTTACCATTATTGTGGAGACGGAATATTATAAAACCTTATCATAACTCGCATTAAATTCCCTGAACTGTCTAAAACGCAAAACTTTATATTAATTTGAGTTTGAGTCGCGAAAAAGGCCCGCAACACCCCTCGAAACTTCTCTCTAAACTTTTACGATGCGGCAGGAGGGGGAGGGACGATCTGGGCCGTCGTCGGCCGCTACCAAACTCGTTGCCGAAACTTTTCGGAAAAACTTTGGGCGAAGTTGAAGCGGGAGCAGAACTGAAACTTTTATAACAATAATTTTCCTTGGGGATAATTTCCCGAGTTAGAACATTTTAATTGGATTCTCTTCAAATTACTGGCAAATAAAACTTTTTAACGCTCCTTTTTCTTCGTCTTACCAGAGCGATCTTTTCTAAGTCGGCCTGTAAGTTTTTGACGCGACCGCTCTGTTTGAAGATATCTTTTAATCTTATTAAATTTGACGTCAAATCACAAAAGGAAATATGGATAATTTCGGAAGTTGATTTAATTTTCCTTATAGTTTAGTTCGACTTTAACTACTTTTAAATTGTAACACTTTAGAATTAGTTGCTTTTGCTTAAAGTTATGTTTACAAACTTTATCAAATCTATTCAAATATGCTTTATTTTTATATATCATAAAAAATTTTGTTGACAAAGCTGACTTAAACATAGAGTAAACAAACATACAATAAAAGAAACAAGTATGAACACATAAAAAATTAATTGATCAATAAAATTAAAATATCAGAATTTATAAAACATTTAAATATCATATAGCAAGGCATAATAAAAACCTTTAGAATAGTAATAACTAAAATTGGTCAAAATCTGTGTCATAATTATCATCATGCAATACTCTAAAAACCACTAAAAACTTAAATCAACTTTTTTTTGCACCAAATCTGAACCTCCTACAGTAAGTCAATAAAATCAAAGTCAAATTAAGCTAAAAATGGTCCAAGAAGTGTAAAAGTAAGAAATATGTTTTACGAAGAGGCTGTGGAAGATGGTTAAATATTTTTTTACTTTTGTAAAAATTAATTTTTTGGTTAAGGAAAAAACCAAGTAGGGTAAATTTATTTTATATGAGGACCAGTACTATTAACATTTTCTAATTGGATAACTATAGAACACTTCATACGCATCAAGCAAACAGTTTCCAGTATAAATAAAGATGGAAGTGTCAAGATTTTCTGGATAATAAAGTGAGCATGATACCTAAAAAGACATAAATGTCTTAGGACATGAGTTAAATAAATTTGTGAATGCATGCCCTCAAAAACAAATCCCATAGAGTGTGATTCGACCAATGAAAAATAAGCATCTTTAGCTACTAATATACCTAGATTACTTCTAATTGTTCGTATAGCAAAACATCCAGATGCCAACTTAAAACAGAGCTGCTCAATGTGATCTTTGAACTTTAATCTACTGTCAATAAGTATATCAAAGAATTTATTAAAATTATTAATAGTAACGATTTGTAAAGCCAAAGAAACATCTAAAATAGATTTAAAATATTGGTTTTTGAAACATTAAATGATTTAAATTAAAAGTTGCTGTCACACCATCTTTTAATACCAGCTAGATTCTCGTTCACCATTCCTCCGAGGATAGTTATATCTTTATTATGCCAAAGAACAATAGTATCATCAGCAAAAAATGTGCATTGCTCATGCTGCACTACAATATAAGTTCTGTTTTATATATATTAATTAATTATTTTCTGTCCAGGTAACCATGTACCTTATGTTTCAATATCATTTTTAAAGTATTAGAGCATGTATGCACATACAGACATTAAGTTGTCTAGGTGCAAAAATAAAACTCTGATGTTACAAATATATTATTTTTTAGTTACAAAGGAAAATTTGTATATGTACATATAAACAGTAATATATTTATTTGTATTCACTGCAGATGGTAAGTCATTTACATAGATCAAAAATAGTAGGGGACCAAGAACAGAGCCCTGCCGCACACTTCTGTTAAGTGTTAACAATATAATCATTAAATTTTAATTGTTCAATAATTCCAACAGAAATTCAGTCTTATGCTGGGAGATTGCCAGTGTGCTTTTATAGTGAATATTTACGTTATGTGTACAGTGTATCTCGCCTTTGAATAATGAATTCTGACAGATATTCTGGTTCATAAAAATTAAAAGTAATTTTTGTACAGTGCAGTTTATACCCAAAAAACTTTTTAGTGCCATATTAGGACTATAGACCTGCTTTACATGTTCATTCACATGAATCCTCTGAGACAAATTTCTAGTAAACCTTACACAGGAATTTTGAATTTTTAATCCTTGATCTTATTTTTCTATATGTAGATTCTATTGTGGATATGTCATCCTGAAAATCAAATAAATGTGGTGAAGTCTCTCTTATTGGTAGCTTATAATAATATAATGAATATTCCTCTCTGAAATTCTGGTTATACATTAATTGCCTATACCTACAAATATGTATTACTGGAGAGTATAGTTCTAAAGCAGGCATAGGCAGAATTCTTAGCAAATAGTGTAGTGTTTGATTTTAAAGCTGTATTATTGTACCTTTAATATTGTTAGAATTACTTATAAATTCCATATATCAATTAAATTCTTGCAGCCACTGTAATTATATATTGAATCTATTGTGGGTATGTCATCCTGAAAATCTAATGTGAAAAACCCCTTGGATTGGATATTCAAATTCAAATTGTTTATTAAAGGTCCATCCATTATGACAACAAAAGAAAGTAATCTGTACATTTTATAAATGTAATAAATACTTATACATATTCTAGGTAAAGGACTAAAAAATCCATAATTTGTTCTTTGATATGAAATATGAAATTAGGTCTGCGGATTTCAACTTTGGTAAAATGTGATAACAATGAAAGTTCTTTATAATTTATATCTTCAACAGGGATTCTTAACCTATATATATGAACTTATTCCTCTGTGTTATTCTGGTTATACATCAATTGCCTACCTACAAACATGTGTTACCAGTCTGGTTCTAAAGCAGGTTTAGGCAGAATTTTTAGTGAAGACTGTTGAACTTTGGATTATAATTTTATTCTTTCTATAATTATTTATAAATTCAATATATCAATTAAATTCGATTTTGGTTCAGTACATTTTGATTTAGATTTAAATGATTCCTAGAATTTCACCATATATACTGACATATTTGTTAATGTGAATATCCTGAATCTGGTCATTATTTCATTAACTTAAATATATTATTAGTGGCGATAATTTGTATGTAATAGTTAATTAGACATAGGTCAGTTATTCTATGCTATTCATTGTTCTTCATTATGTCAAGGATTTGAAGTTAAAATTAATGTCAAATTTGTTTTGTAAATACCCAAGAAACCTGTTCTCAACAAACTTCAGTTGGTGTCAACATACACCACAGATGCTTATTCAGGGTAAGTCAGGGGTATTGACTCTAGAGAAAAACAGAAGTATATTATTGCATGATCTTAAAACTTTATATTATAAAATATTATATTTCCTTATTACCTTTCGGAATATTGTAATGCTTGTGGTATGATTGAGGTTGATGGTATGATTCATTATTATTATTTTTTATTAAATTGTTCTATTGTTGAATATTCAAATTCAAATTGTTCATTTGCTTACCTACAAATATGTGTAACCAATCTGGTTCTGAAGCAGGCTTAGGCAGAATTCTTAGTAAAAAGTGTTGAACTTTGGATCTTTATGATTGTAATTTTATTATTGATATAATTATTTATACATTCAATATATCAATTATATTCGATTTTGGTTCAGTACATTTTGATTGAGATTTAAATGATTCCTTGAATTTCAACATATTGATTAATGTATCGATCTATTCTATTCTATTCCTGAGTCTGGTTATTATTTCATTAAGTAAATATATTTTTAGTGGCCATAGTCTGTATGTAAAAATTAATATGAAATAGGTCAGTTATTCTAATTTAATCTTGTTGAATGCTATTCATCAATCTTTAGCATAACATCAATTTTGTTTTGATGAAAAATGTACTAGATTAAAGTCTGGACTTCGTGCAGGCCAAGGTCTTTCACGTCCTACGTAAATTTTATCTTCAAGCGCATTGAAAACCTTAAATATAAATATTTCGACTTGGTGCTTTCCATCCCCATCCATGACCCATCTGTGTACCAGGCCTGAACACGTTTTTGCTCCTTGATTTGGTTCATTGACCATTCTTCTCTTGTCGGGATTTCCACCCAAAAGTCTTTCTTTAGTTTGCTACTCGCTGTAGTACATTTGGATGTCAGAATTGGTATGTTCTTACATGTCCTGATAATGATCGTCATATGTCTTATCCTAAGTGAACATTGCGCCGTTATCCTTCATCCTTCTATAAGGATGTGCCATGGCTTCCCTTTCAATCCAGACTGGGAGTTCCTATATCCCATTGATAGGTCAAAACTTTTTAGTGCAAGGATCCGAATCTGTATTATTTGTTATGACTTAAGATTATATAAAAAAATCGAAAATATACAAGACTCCAAAAACCTTTAAGATGATTTAAACAGGATTTATTGTTGGTCACTAAGATAAGGTCTGTAAATTGTAATGTTAATAAATGATGAAATGATAAATGTAATGTTTAGAAGAAAAAATAAACAGGATTAGTTATGATTATAAGATTAGTGAGGAGAGGTTTTATCTCGAGTTGATGAAATGTGGGATCTTGGTCAAAAACAACAGGTTTCGCAACTTGTTTTTTAAAATGCACATTAGTGAAATTGTTAACAAGGAACATAAAATATACGGATTTATTGTCAGAAACAGCAAGAACTTTAACAATCTAAAGTATGTCAGAACACTAGTATCTTTAGAGTATTGCTCTATTATATGGAGCCCCTATTACTTTCATAAACATGCCATTGAAAAAGTTAATAAGGTATAATTAGGCATGTATAGTGCCAGGACACATTCCCAAATTTGATATCATGAAAATATACAACTTCAAATCGTTAGGAAGTGACCAATTTATGGCATTTTTATTATTTTTTGCATAAATTTATTAATGATAGTATTGATAACTCTAATTTGCTAGCATATTGGGTATACTAACTCTGGACTCAATGGTTCAGGCTATAAATATTTCTTTTGATACTGCAATGTTTCCAAGTAATCCTAAGTGACACCTCTCTTTAAAGGTGGCAAACCAAATGAGCCCATAAATTACAGACCAATTTTACTTTTGCCCTGCCCTTCTAAGGTTATTGAGAAACTGGTCAAAGTAAGAATGGTAGCTTTCATAACTAAAAATAACATATGTTGAGGGAATGTCAATTTGGTTTTTGAGAGTCCACTAGCATGAGTGATGCAATGTTTTCATTCCTGGAAAGATTATACTTGAGCTTGAATGATGGTTGAAAACCTTTGACTGTGTCAACCATGGAATACTGCTCGGTAAGCAGCTTTCTAGATATAGGTTTAGGGGAGTTGCTCAGAATGGTTTAAATCATTTTTGTCAGACAGAAAACAGTCTGTTTGGTGAAATAACACTTTGTCTGAACTTTGTGTAGTGAGCCATGGAGTTCCTCAAGGTTCGGTTCTCGCTCTCACTTTATTTCTATTGTATACTATAAATGACCTGGCAGATAACATGATTTGCAGATGACACCACCATCTTACGGGTAGACAATAATAATAGCACATTAACAAAAACAATTTCTGAAGATGTATTAATAGTTAAACAGTGATGTGGTGCTAATCTGTTGTCTTTACTTGCTAAGTACTTAGCAGGTCATCTAGCTCTAAGGTCTGATGATGCTTTATTAGCGAAACATGTTACCTGATTAATACAGAAAAAGATATTTTGAGACTGAGACTTAGAGTTTTTATTTATTTTTATTTTTTTGGTTCGTAGGTCTCTTTGAGATAATGGGTGAGTTCTTTCAATTTCTAAATATAGATACGACTAAATTGTTAAGTTTTAAGTTTGTATGTTGAGACCAGTTAATGATTCACAACAAAGAATTGGAAGTGAATAATTTCAACAGATTTCTTGGAATTGTTATTGATGATAATGAAGTTTTGTGACCATTATCAGCATTGAGGCAAAAACTGGCTAGAGGATGTTATGCTGTTAGAGTGATTTCAAATGAACTGGAATTGGAATCTGCAAAATCGGTCTATTTTTCTTTGATTGAAAGACACCTATGGTACAGAATAGCATTTTGGGGTTGCTGTAATCAAGGGCTTTTTAAATTTGTTTTGCAAAAAGACCCATTATATTATAAATCTCCACAGGACTCATATAGACCCCTATTTAAAGATACTTACCTCGTGTTGTTTGTTACTTGTTGAGTGCTTACATAGTATATAAAATATATAAATCATGGTACTTTTAAAAAATAAAAAATTCTATAAATAATCTATAAATTATAATTAATTAAATCTATAAATAATTATAACTATAATTAACATCTATATCTTGGAGTGCGCATGTCAAGTACATCAAAATCTTTCCAACTACATGAGATCTGGAGATCTTTCTCATGTAGTTGGATTTATAAAACTCGAAATGCAGATAAATTATACATCCCTTTTATCCAGTTGTCGCAGGTACAGGATGTTCCGGAAATTACATCTCTCAAAATTTTTAATCATCTCCCATGTAGAATAAAAAGAGTTAAGACTTTTCCAACTTTTAAGAAAGCTCTTAGGACCATGTTAGCTGACTGTCTTTTTTTACTTGTTGACAGAGTTCTTTAACTGTAGATTTATTGATTAAATTTGTTTCCTTTCATATTTTTGTAATTTTATACTATTTTTATTAGCATTGTAGTTTTTTATTGACAATTCCTATACATTGTTATGATGTCGATGGAAATAAATGAATTGATTTGATTTGTATTTTGTAAATAATGGCTCCTCAAAACATAATACCGGACAAAATTACAACATTCGAATGCCCATCCCAAAAAGTGAACTAAGATGGAATTCCCTTATATACTTGAGCATTTTTTAACTTTAACAAAATATTTTCTCTTTCAAATTGCATCTTCCAAATTGCATCAAAGCCTCTAAAAGTCCTCCTTGCTTCAAAAAGTCCTTAACGAATCTCCTTAAAAGCAATTATTTTTACAGCCTAACAGAGTTTTTTGAAGATAATTGAGAATTGGCCAATAGGACATAATTAGTTTTTAATAAAGATGTAAGAAGTTACATTTTTTCTCATGTTATATTTTATATTATTTTTGTGATATTACTCTCATAAAATTTTAACTCGTTTTGTCTTGAATTTTAAATTAAATTTTGTGTTATTATTGCTTATGCTAGTATGTTGAACCCACTATTGTGTGTTTTTTTTAATGTGTTAGTAAAATGTAGATTTATGTTCATGTTTTATATTATAAGAAGCTTTATCAACAAATACCATGTTTTGCATTTGGAATTTGAATATTAAATTTGTATGTACCAGCTTATCAAACAAGAATTTCTGTAGTGCTGTATGTGGATGATGCATGTACGAAACCTTATCTAAATTATCCTATATTCACGCACATGTGTAAGTTGTAAAATGAAATAAAGACATAATATGTTATCCTGAAAATGTAATGAATGTGGAAATGTGTCTAGTTGTTAGCTTAGATTGAATATTCCTCTCTATTATCCTGGTTATACATCAATTGCCTACATACAAATATGTATTACTGGCCGTGGCCAGTTCTGAAACTGGCATAGGCAGAATTCTTAATGACTAGTTGAATGTTTGACTTTGGAGCTATGATTGTCAGTTTATTTTTCCTATAATTACTTATAAATTTAATATTTAAATTAAATATGATTTTAGTTTAGGACATTTTGAATGAAATTTAAATGATTCCTTGAATTTCACCATATTATATGCATATTTATTAATTTGTTGGATTTTTCCTATTTGTTTTATCGAATTATATATTTTAAAGAGTGCACTGACAGCTAATTTATTTACCATTATTTACTATTCAAATTATAAATGCAATTAGTAGAAGTAATATTAAGATATTTTTTAATTGTTATCTCATTATTGCATTCGTAATTACAAAAATATCAGTAACTGTTCAAGTTAATTGCCCGTAAAAAGTTCTAAGGTATTATGTTAAGTCTTACTTTATTACGAAAGTTTTACGGTGCATAAAGGCTGGGTTCGTAAAAACTTTTATAAAGATTAGTCAAAAAAATAAATTAAAAAACTCCGCTGAAGCCACTTTAAAACGACATCATTTCGAAACAAGGGCGGAGAGGGAAAATAAGAAAAAAGTCGAAAAACAAATAAACTACGATTTAAAGATCGACGCCGTCGCCGCCGCCGCGTCGACCGAGCGTCGAAAACTTTTTCCGAGTTCCCTTGGAAAATAAAATCGGGAACAGCCATCTTCTCGGGCTGCCTCGCAGTTTGCGAATAAACTTTTCCCAAGTATAAGAAAACTCCGGCCGGGCCCGAAACTTTCTGCTAAACTTCCTCGACTAGACCCCGCTCACTTGCCTTAAGAACAAACTTCTTCCATAAAGTATGTAAACTTACACTTTTGTAACAATTTCAGCTTTCTCGCTTCCTTGTGTGTGCTGATGCCGGCCGACCCACCATCCCTGATGGAACTTTTCAAACCTTTTCAGAACTTTTATTCTAACTTTTAGGGGTGTATTAGTTCTCAGTTTAATGTTTTAATTTTTCCATCGGTGGCCTTAAATTAGAATTTTATATTCCATTTTTTGGGTGCAGGATAATTTATGGCTTGGACAATTCTTTTGCCATTATTAACTAACACTTTCAATCTTGTTCAGTGTAATGACATCTTAAACTAATAATAATAACAGACTATTGGATCTTGTTTTATCTAACTTCACCTGTACTGTTTCTTGTAGTGATGTGCCTTTTCTCTTGCATCACCCTGCACTGGAAATTGATTCCACTGTCTTATTTATTTATTGAATTACATTATCAACAGCTATAGAGGCCAATTACAGATACCACCTATAATATATACTTACTACTCTAAAATGAAATCCAAATATAATATTAGAATATAAATGTACAATGGACCTAAAAGTTTAAAATATTTCTTATAATCTATATTATATTTAAGTATTTACAACTATCCACATTTAGAAAAAAAAAATATATACATTTACATTATCACATATCCGGCCTGAGACTGAGAAGCAAAAAGTCTAATGTCAATCATTTCTGTAAAATGTCTTAAATCTGTAATAGTCAGAGGCATAAATATTAAAGTAATCACACATTCTATATATTGGAGTTCTTGTATATATTTGTTCTAGGACAATCAAGATTTTTTTTTTGCCAAGAACATTTTTTTTTGTCTGGTATTACCCACATTAATGAAGAATGGCAACATTGCCGTAATTTGAGGAGCATCCATCTTATTTCTCAAAATTTTATAAATGTACACTAGGGATGTTTTAATGCGCCGTTTTTGTAGGGATAATCTGTTAAATATTTTCAGAAACAAATTATGGTTATAACCTTGTTCGAGATAATATTCAAATCTCTTAAAAAACATATATTTTAAAAATTTGCGGTGTACACGCTCTATATGGTTATAATCCAGACGTCATATTGTGGAGACCAAATTATGCATCCATATTCTAACCTCGGTAAAACCAGACTATCAAGCAGTTTTAAACAACACTCAACATTAAAGTTTATGGCAGTTCTAATAACAAAACCCATTATTTTGTGTGCCTCATTAACTGTGTTAATAATGTGATCGGTAAAAGCTATAATACATTCAACAATTACACCTAAATCATTTTCATTGCTGGAATGTTCAAGCTGGGTACCTCTAATATTGTAGCCAGAATTAATTATATTTTTGTTAAGTGTGAGCGACATTACTGAACATTTTTTTTAATATTGAAATGAATTAGTTTGTATTACACCAATCAACAACCTTATCTAAATCATTCTGCAGAGAGATGCAATCACCTAGAGAGGTAATTTTCATGTAAATCTTAATCATCTGCAAAAAGTAGTTCTTGTGAATCATTAGAAACAGAAGCAATTTTATTTATGGCAACCAAAAATAACAGAGGTCCCAAATTGGAACTTTGGGGAACTCCTGAGGTACTAGTGTAAACATCAGACCTGCACCCTTAACCTCTACATACTGTTGTCTATTTTCTAAATAGGAAGAAATTAACTGAATTAAATCTGTTGTTACATTATTTTCATAAAGAGATGTTATGATTATGGAATGTCGAATCTTATCAAATGCTTTCTTCATGTCGCTATATATGACATCAACCTGTTTCTTATTATTCAAAGCATTTTGAACAAATTGATAAGATGTAATTCAATTAGTTAATATTGATTTATTAGGCGAAAATCCATGTTGGTATTTGGATATATTATGACTGACTTCAGCATATAATCTATGAAATAAAGTTATCTCAACTACTTTAGAAACAGCATTCAGAATGGTAACAGGTCTATAGTTTATCACCTCATGCTTAGCCCCTTTTTTCTGCAATGGAATGACCTTACTGATACACCACTCATCAGGATAAGTTGATGTCTGTAGGCTAAGGTTAAAAATAAATAAAAATCAGGACTCGGTTCCCTTTAAGTTTTTTAATGGAATCCCTAACTTCTTCTGCAGAAAATTTCCTTCTACAAAAGTAGGCTTTGGACGGAACTTTACACTGATGCACAGGTAATTCATGTTGCAAATTAGCAATATCTTTTGTGCCAGATATGGACATATCCTTATAGGAGACCTGAGATGGAAAATCAGACTCTTTTGTTTAATTATGAACATGGGACCAGAAAAATCTGGGATCCCCAAATAAACCTGCTTCTACTACTCTACTTAAATGATTTACGACTCGATCCTTGAAGCTGACTGATCTACTGTGTATATCCTCTAACGTTATTGATGCATAGTTGAATGGCATAGTTGGCGCATACATTCCTCTTAAGCAGCAACGTAAAAGAAGATTTCCAAATTATTCTTCTCGAGAATTGATTAAGAACATTTATAGGAAGGAAAAGGCCCTCGAGGACTTTAAAATGCACAATTCTCCATTATATCAAATTACAAATACGCAATGAATATAAAACACTGAAAAGAATATTTCTGAGGATCCATCTAGCTTTTGGAATTTTATTGGTTCTAAGAAGGCTGCGGGACCAGGAGTCTTGGTATGATGAATCTGCCCGATGACGTGATAATTAAAGAACCACAAGACATAGTTGATGCTTTTGCACTGTTCTTTGGTCAGACATTTATACAATCAAGTTCATTAACCATTCTTCGACGTCTGGTAATGCACCCCACTTTGACATTCCCAAGGTTAATGCTTCCCATATTATTTTGGCTAGTAAAAAACTCAAAAATAACATCTGGTGTAGACGGTGTACCTGGCTCATTGGTATCCTGGCTGATCCGCTTACCTACATTTTCAACTTAATACTGTCAATAGAACAGATTTCTGAAATTTAGAAAACTGCTAAAATAATACCTATTTTAAAAGCTGGGGACTCTGATCAAATCGTAAACTACAGGACAATCTCATTACTCTAACTTCTAAAAAAATTTTGAAAATGACCTAAATCAGTCGGACTTTTTAACTTGATCTGTCTGTCTAGCCACATCTGTGAATCAACTGATGTTAATACTCAATACAAGTCAATGTTATTTATACCGACTTCAAAAAGCCTTTGATCGAATAGATCACTATATTTTGCTGCATAATAGTCATTCCTTCTTGTTTGGTAGATCTCAATATGTCGAATATGAGGGCTTTAAATCGAAACTTTTTGACCCAACGTCGGGTGTGCCTCAGGGCTCCGCTCCTGTTTAGTTTTTTTATAAATAACTCGATTGAGTCACTCACTTGTCATAGGCTGACTTTTGCCGATGATTTGAAGCTACATTTAAATGTATATGGTTTGGAGGATTGTGTTTTTCTTTAGAGCTACCTAAATACATGGAGGTATGGTGCGCTGTTAACAGGTTCGGCTTGAATGCGCGGCTAAATGTAGTGTTGTCAGTTACTCTAGATCAAAAACACCCTAAAATTTCAATTACTTTATTAATGATACTATTTTGAGTAGATTAGAGCAAATTACTGATTTTGGTATCACCTTTGATTCTGAATTTACATTCGTTCCACACTTACAACAACATAGTCAAGTCAGCTCTGAGAAGCCTTGGGTTCATAATTAGAAGTTCTCAGAGTTTTACTTTGGAATCTACATCAAGAATGCTTTTCTGTTGCTTTGTGAGATCAAAACTGGAGTTTGGCTGCATTACATGGAACCCACTCTATCAGAACCATGCTGGTCTCCTTAAATCTGTCCAGCATAGATTTGCTAAGTATTTGGCCTTTAGACAGGATGGCATATATCCAGTCAGAGGGTTTGGTCATCGGCAACTATTGGAACACTTCAATCTACATCCATTATATCTCAGAAGAATGATCTTCTCTGTAAAATTTCTGCATGGGTTACTGAATGGATTCATTGATAGTCCTGTACTTCTTTCTGGTGTACGTTTCATGGTGCCTAGGCTTAATGCTAGACATCCCATAACTTTCTTTCTGCCAAAGCCAATTTTTATTTAAACTATATTTTTAATTTTTTTGTAACAGTTTTCTGTTATTGGGCAAATTGCATGTTGGAAATAAAGGCTTATTATTTATTATATTATTATTACCATAAAGGTAAACAACCGCTTCACTATGCATTTGTCGGATATGCAGGCCGGATGATGTTGGTCATAGGCCAAAGTTAAACCAGACCTCTTTGGGGCTCATAATTGGTAGTTTTTTAATGGTTTATAGGCGCATTCAGCGAAGAGAGTTATTGAGAAACCCTTATTAAATCTAAGTGAATAAAACTTAGGACTAATAAATATCAGAAAGCAACTAGAGTTACAATATTTTTTTTTTCAAATCACACAAGCATATTTGGTAATCAGGACAAAACATCATTAAAAAAGTCGTCTAATGTATAATATACCTTAGTAACTAACAATCTTTTCAAATGGTTTTTAAATCTAATATAAGAGTTGAGTTTCCTTTTATGAAGAGGAAGGTGATTAAACAATTTTTTACCCATATAAATAAATCATTTTCCTTTGCTCTTAATGTGAAATGGGCAACCAAAGGGTGTATGTAAAACGGGTTACAACCGAATTGCCTCCTATACAATAATTTCCTGCTGGTGCTTTTAGAATACTATAGTTATTGTTTCAAGCATATATAAGCAACAAAGGGTCAAGATTCTATTTTGCCCAAAAAGATACCGACAAAATACACAACACTTCACTCCACAAAGGGCTCTAATTACTCTTGTTTGCAGAACAAATACTGTATTAAACTGATAGTGGGCACATGATCCCCAGAAACAAATCCCATAGCGAAGATGTGACTCCACAAGGGCATGATAAGCATATTTTGCAATGTAAACATCTAAGTTATTAGGAATTATTCTAAGGGCATAGCAACCTGATGACACCCTACTGCACACTTTAATTATGTTTTCCGAAAATTTGAGTGTGCAATCAATTGTTAATCCCAAAAACTTGTAACACTGGGAGTTGAAATCGGCACCTCATTGATAGTGATAGAATCCATTGAACATTTGATACTTAACAGATGTATTTTCTGACATGAAAAAAAAGTCGATTTGCATTGCACCATTCCCTAATCATAAGCAAGTCATCATCCAGAAGCATTTTCAGTTAGTCAATGTGTCTATCTGCAAACATAGTAGTCCTACCTTTTATGGGGAGTAAAGGAAGGTCGTTAACATAAACGAGAAACAATAACGGACCCAGTACAGAACCTTGGGGAACCCCTGTAGTAGTCTGTAGTCTTTCAGAGCAATGACCACCAAAATTAACCCTTTGGACACGACCCGATAGATAAGAGCTGAACCAACCCAAAGAAGACTCTCTAAAACCATAACTCTCCATCTTCCACAACAGTATTTTGTGATCCACAAAATGAGAAAGACTTGGGTGTGATAATGGACTGTAACCTAGCTTTTACTGATCATATCATAAATATGGTAAATGAAGCACATAAGATAATGGGTTTCATCATCAGATCTACTAAAGGTTTTAATGCTGAGTGTTGTCTGAAGCTCATTGATAGTTTATTATTACTCAAATTGAAGTATGTATGGTAACTCCAATATGAGGTTTGGATTAAAACCATAGAACGTGTACAGCAAAAGTTTTTGAAATACCTATGTAATAATGTACTATAAAAAATTTGGATATGATTCACGGCAAGGGTATGGCCATTATTTACTTTTCGGAATATTTGGGAGGTTATCCCTGGAGAATCGGCGGATTAAAACTTGTCTTGTATATATGTACAAGATATATATTGACAAATAAAATTAATTGTCCAAAATTTCTTTCATTGTTTCCGTTTTTTTGTAGATAATGGAAATACAAGCCAAAATTCACCAGTTTAAAGAATATGTTACTATTTTAATATTTATGCTTGTGATTTAAACTTAGATTTAATGAGTATGAATTTTTTTACTACATTAATTGAGGATTGATCTTATGCTGCTCAGAATAAAAACCGATTATAGATAGTAATAGATGTTTGACACTTTACACAGCAGTACGTATGTAAAATTAAATTAATATTTTTTTTATTTCTTACCATTGACATAGTTTACGCTAATTGTTTTTATTTTTTAGTAATATGTATTGGATATTTTATAGGTTAGTATCTCTAATTGGCCTCTGGCTATTAAAAAGTAAACTATGGCCTACACAATCAAAAGCTTTAGAGATGCCACATAACTATGTTAAGGTTTAAATATAATTTTTTCAGCACCTCAAAGATGTGGTTATAATTTGCAGAAATTTATATTATTGAAATTGGTCTGTAGTTTTTGTATAAGTACAACTACAAGTTAAAAATCTCTGGAAAAGTAGTGAACAAAACGAAACTTATTGATCTAAAAATTAATAAGAATTTGAGATCTGAGTACTTAATTGAAGAACGAGAACATGTAGTTAGAATAACAGCTTCTTATATGACAAGTAATTGAAAATATTGAGTTTGCTGATGATATTTTTCATAAAACAACAATGCAGAATTTGTTTGGGCTCCTTATACAGAAACCCTTGAGCATTAAAATTGTATAGTACATATTTGTGTTGTGATGTTAGGGATTTAAACTATTCCTTTCTTTAGTGTAAGGGAACAGTAAATTAGTAATTACTACACCAGCAATTTCAAAATCTGCCAAACCTAAATTTGAATATTCTCCAATCCAGTAAAAAAAAATAATTCAACCGAGAACTGAACTATGCAGGCATTTCAGTGAGAGGGAGGCGCGGCTCATCCAAAACTTTACAGTGAGTGTGGAGTTGTAGTTACTCTGTTCGCCCTCGCTCCCGCCCTCACTGTAAAGTTACCATATTCCGGACACATCGAAACTAACTTTGTTCGCCGAAAACCAAACATCTCGCGCAATAATGACGGTCGTTGGTGGCCGGGAGTTCGGGAGTTAGTTTAACTGCAGTTGTTGTGTGTACGAGGACGAAACTAACTTTCGAAGTTGCCAGGGCGGGAGGGGAGGGGTGAACGGGACGGCGGTTCGACATCGTAATCCCGCGGGAAACTTTCTAGTTTCCGGGAATGGCGAACTACTGGCATTTTATGGGTAATTTTGAAAATTTTGGGGATGGTCATTTTCGGTATTACATTACGGAAATATGTCGACTGATAAATTATGATAAATGATCGTGAATTTAATGGGAACACAGAGTATAAATGAGAATCTTGAAGCATATTAAACTTTATGCTGTATTAATTAAAAATCTTTTATGCTGCATGCGAATATTTTTCAAAATGAGAGTTTGAAAAATGTTTTTTGCATGAATGTTATACAGTTAGGGCACTGGAGCCATACTTAAGTAAAGGGTTTAATTTAAATTCTAAAATTTCCACTATCATTCATATACCGTTAAACAAAATCTGGCGCCATACCTTGGTCCCAAAATAGGTAATCAGTATACTAGACTTACTAATAAAGATAATACCAAAAAAAATGTTTCTTCATCGATCTAAGATTTCATACTAATTCTGTTTGTTAAAGCTTGTTTTGTTAAGTTTATTAAAGCGTTGTTGCAAATTTCCATTAAACTATACGAATATTCAATGTTTTTGTTATTATAGCATACTTTTCTTTTTAAAGCTCATACATACATACAAAACCATCCAAGGGTAAAATGGGTGATATGATTTTTACTTTGACTTAGGCTACATCCATAGGCTACAATTGGATTACTTTTTAAATGGTTCACTGCATAATGTAAACACTGATATACCATATTTATAGATCTGAAATTGCCCGTTTTACATAATAACTTTGCTACCTCATTTAACCTTTCTCAGTATAATCAAATATTTAATTACAATAGATTATTGGACCTGGATCTATCGAATTTTAGTTGTTTAGCATTGTTTCTCTTAGCGAGGTGCCTGCTTATCATGGAGGACTTGCATTATCCTTTACTTGACATTAATCTTACCATTTCCAGCCAGCATGTTTATAATTTTAACCTAATAAGAACTTATCTCTTGTCTTCAAATTCAGGAAATCTAATTTTCATCTTGAAGCAGACTAGTCCTCTGTCTCCTTTTTATCATCTAACGTTAATGATGTTTGTAGTGCTCTGTATGATATATTCACTGAAACTGAAAATTTCCCACTTATTACTCTCGAGATCTGATTAATAACATGTATAAGAAGGAAAAAACCCTTAAAAACATTTAATTGAATAGATTAGATCTATATGGTAATCAATTTTATTCCCTGAGTCGCCTTGCTAAACTACAAATATGTAATGATTATAAATTATACGTTTTGGACACTGAGAGGAACCTTTCTGCGACCCGTCCAGTTTCTTGGCTTATATTAATAATAGAAAAGGACGTTCTAGGATATCTGGTATAATGAGGTTGCCCGATGATACGGTGGTTAAGGATCCGCAAGGCATAGTTGGCGCGCATTTGCATCATTCTTTCGGAATACTTTTATAACATCCACTGGTATCGATCATTCCTTAATTTCTAATAACCTGCCTATTTTACCGGTATTAAGGTTTCCCAGGGGATTTTGGCTGGTAGAGCACTCAAGAACAAATTAACGTTTAGGGTTGATGGAATGCCTAGCTTTTTATCTAAGGATTGTATTTGTGTCTTGGCTGATCCATTGACTCACATATTCAACTTCTATCTTCTATTATCTTTCCATTTAATTTCTATTTAGAGAGCAAATTCTAGATATATGAGGTTGCCAAAATTTAATATTACCCATATTAAAAAATAGGAATTCTGACCTACAGGCCAATCTCAATCCCAATTTTTCTAAAATATATCTAATCTGTCTTTGTTCGACTATGTCAAGGGTCTTATTTCCACTGATCGGCATAGTTTCTTCAGAGGTCGATCTTGTATTACTAATTTGTTTTGCCTTTTTCAGTCATATTTGTTAATCTATTGATTCCCAGTCTCAGGTTGACGTTATATGGACCGATTTTCAAAAAGCTTTTGACAAGGTTGATCACTATTTTTTGTTTAATAATATAAACTGAATCACTATGGCTTTTCATCCAAGCTTATTAATTTGTTTAATTCGTACCTACTTGGTAAATCGCAGTTTGTGGTGTATGAGGGTATGATCTAGATTCTTTAATGGTACCTTGGGTCTATCACTGGATCGGATGTTATTTATTTTGTTTATCAACACTTTAGTCAGCTCACTCAACTGCCGTAGATTGGCTTTAGCCGACGCGAAGTGTTGTGTGGTTAGTTATTTAAGATTATAGATGCCCATCATTTACAACTACTTAATCAATAATATCATCTTGAGTAGTCTTAGGCAGATCACTGATTTTGGTATCAACTTCGATGCCAAATTTACCTTTATACCACATTTTAATAGTGTCCTGATGTCAGCCATCAAGAAACTTGGGTTTATAATAAGAAACTCTCAGTTTCAGAGTAGGGTTTTAGTAGAGTTTTACTGCAAAATCTACGATTTGATTGACTCTGTTTAGCGAAGCGTTTGCTAAGTACTTGGCCTATAGACTTGATGATGTATAACCTGTATAAGTGGTATTGACCATCGCCAACCACTGGGCTGTTTTATTATACATCCTTTGCGTTTGGGAAGAAATATATGTTTCTTAAGATTTCATATGGGTTAATTAATGTTTTAATGGAGAATCCTGTTCTCTCTTATATTTTCTTTTCGGTACCTAGGCTTAATTACCCACAAACTTTCTTCTTACCAAGGTGTGTTGTTAAAATCACCTTTATACATATATAATGTGCGATATATTTAATAGTTTCTCATTTGTGCGACATACATTTTTCTCCAATAAATGTGATTGTAGGTGCTATAATCGATATATATATATATTATCGTGACTTTGATAAGAGGTTATTGCGGTTGGTTGTATTTAGAACTTAAATTGGTTATTTTTTTAGATTTATATATTTTTGTTACACCTTTTTTTTTGTTTTGGTCAAGTTTAGTTACCAAATATTGTCTTAGTTATCATGTTATTGGGCAAGTTGCCTGTTAGAATAAAGGCTTAAATAAATAAATAAAATAGCCGAAAGTTGCATGTAAAACTAAATTCCTAAGTAAAATTTATTTTTTATTTCAGGTCCGGCATCTCGGCATCTTCATGCAGTACCATGAAGTCCAGTGCGAAACGCGCAGCGTGACCTGACCACACCGTGGGTCATCGCTCACCCCCCTCTACCCACCTACCAACCAATCCATAGAGCAGTAACCAGAAGGTGGTGCGCGGCGGGTGAAAAAACCGCGTGCTCGCCGCGTCGTTTGAGCTTAGTGTCCCTCCGCGAATATTTATTTCGTTTTTTTTTTATGGTTTAACCGGGGCAGTATTACGGCGTCCCCAACACCTTGACACAATTTGGTTTAATCTGTAAATGGACAAACTCAAAATGATGGCAAAACGAGCCAGATTTGACTCGCGACCGATCGCAAACGGGCCGTTGCAAACGCGTCCATTGGTCGCCCTGTTGGACGGTAGGGACTGTTCGATCGAAATGCCGATCTTGAAAGATGTCGCCACAGTGGCGTTTTGTGACGCGCAAAGTACAAGCGAAATACATGAAAAGGTATAAATAAAATCTTTATTTATAATTTTTACTTTATTACTAACCTAATGGACAAACACGTTCGCCTCTGTCATCAAAATGTCTTTCTTGTCAAAAAGTGAGTAAAAAGTGCATTTTTTCGGTTTTTACCGCATTTCATGGTTCAGACATGCCCGGAATCATCTTGAAATTTTACTTTTCGTAACTAGTATACCCACTAGAGATGTGGGCCTCTTAATCTCTGGATTACAAGTAATACCAAAACTATTAATGAAATTAAGAGATAAGGCTAGGCGTGGAAGCAACTAAATCTGAAGCTAAATTAAAATTATTATAGGTCGCTTAGAAATTTTACAAAACATGCAATAATCCGAGAAAAATTTAACTACTTCAATCAAATGACACAAAAGATTGGGAAAGAACTCTGGATATCCGCAAAACAGTTAAACATTATAAAAAAACCTAAAACTTATAATTTGCAATCATCTTTGCAGGATCTGGAAAGATGAAATAACTTTTTTCTAAACTCAAACACAAGCACATTTAAGGAATGAAAATTTCACTATAATCATCGATTTGTTAAATAAAATCAAGACAAATGCGGTAGGGAAAGATAACATTTCCATACAAGATTCAAGATTATGCTTGTCCTATTGTATTGATCCCCTGATCAATATTGTTCACTGTTACATTCTTTATATCTGGAAAAAAATTATTATCAAGCCAATAGTAAAAAAGAGCGACACAAAAGAGGAAACACATCTTAGGCCAATAGGTATTCTGCCAGTGTTATCAAAAATAATAGAGCGATTTTTATATAACCAAATAACTGCATTTACTGATAAGTTCCAATTAATTCCCGATTGTTTGTCTGGTTTCAGGAAAAATGTTAGCATCACTACATGCCTTGTCAAAATTGCCGACGATATTAAACTTAACGAGGACAAAAAGGATCTCACCTGTCTTGCTTTATTAGATTATAGTAAAGCCTTTGACACTATAGATCACAAGTTATTACTTTCCAAATTACATTATATTGGCTTTTCGACTAATACCATTAAATTATTTCAAAGTTACCTTTCTGATCAATTTTGTTGTGTATAGTTATTAAAAATGAAAAGAGGATTCTAATATCAAAATTTAACAAAATAGAAAAAGGCATTCCTCAAGGTTCAATTCTATGACCATTACTTTTTTCAATTTATATTACTGACATGAACAAATGACTAAAACACTGTCAAATTCTTCAGTATGCAGATGACTCAACTGTATTTACCATTAAACTTTAATAATATTTAACAGGCAGAATTAAAGATGAATACTGATTTAAATAATATTTCTCTATATGCACAAGAACACAATCTAAAAATTAATCACTCTAAATCTCACGTCATTGAATCTGAAAGAAGAAATTGACTGAATCGGTCATTCAAATCCTCAGATTAAAGAGCTTATGAAAAATAATTTAAATGTTTTTATATCAATTACAGATGTGGTAAAATATCAATGATAAATTAAAATTGGCATATCGTAGATTAAAAAATATTTTACACCTAAAAAAATGTCTTTTCTCAAAAACTAAATATTTACTTTGTGAATCCCTTGGAATCTCTCTCTTTAATTATGGAGATGTTGTTTATACTAACTCGATTTCTGGTGTATTTTGTAGAAAAATTCAAAAGTTGCAGAACTCATGCATGCAATCTGCTGACTCTATACCTTATAGACATCACATACCACCATATCAGAAAGTCGACCAAATTATTAATATGTCAAATAGCGGAAAATTTAACATTATAGACAAGTGATTACATTTTTCTTAAATAATTGTGAAATCTTGACTAGCTACCGATTCGTTTCTCCTCATAAGGAGAGCCATTGTTGGTAAATGATTGTAACTCTGTTTATACCAAACCTATACTCTCAATTACGACTCTCCTACGGCACTCAATTTTTAGTGTTATGTGATTCTTAGTTGGTATTTACAAATGTGTTTCTGCAATTCTGGTTTCTTTAATGAAAGTAGGGGAAAGCGTGCCGTTACGAATCTGTTTGGCGTTTGGTATTTACCAATTAATACTCAGCTTTGGACTTGGGTTGTTACTCTTTTGGTTATACAGTCCAGAAAAAGGCTATGTCTAGATTGTTAAAAATTTATTGAGGATTGCAGTGTGGTGTGCGTCTTTTATAAGATGAAATGTCAATCAGCTCTAAATTATTAGGGGAAAAAGTGGTAGTTGAGGTTGATGACCTGGAAACTGCAAGCAATTTTTTAGTGGTACCTATGTTAGGTATTTTATAGTATGTTATATTTCTACACATGCATATATCATATTATAATATTTTTTAATTATTGCATAGGAAACATTCATTAAAATTCCGGCAATAAGGTGTTTATGGTTTCACCCATGCAAATTTACTATTTACTTTAGACCCAATAAATGCACAAAATTTGACTTCATTTTTTAGTCACACAGAAAAGAAATAACAAAAGCAACATCAACCATTCAAATTTTAATTGCCAATAATCAATTCACTTTAGCTGTCATTTGTTTGCTTAGATCATCATTTTTAAGTGGTGGGGGAATAATGCGTTATGCAAGTCCTGTCAAAGTTGTCAACCAAAAGAGTAACCGCGGTTCTTACAAATTCCATACTGAAAATCGCCCATATCTATAATATTCTTTTTTTTTTTTTTAATTAGATATGGAGGAATTTCAAAGAGGACAAAAATGTAAAAATCAGAATCTTGTCAATAGTTTATTTCTCTTCATAGGCTTAGTAAATATTCTTCACATATTTTAAAATAAATTTTCATAGTGTTATGTGCCAATATTTTCTGATCTATATAATAAATAAACCAGCTTGGTTATAAACTGGATTCTTTCAGTTTCATCTATGCTCTCCTTATATTAAGTACTGTATTAAGGATTTTCTCCTTGAAACAGTTATCAAAGTTCATAATAATTTTAATTCCAATTGAGTATTATGCATTTTAAGATTATGGAGCTAGAAGAAATGGATGAGTTTTATATTGAGCAAGACAATACATGTTCCATCACTTTCCCAGATAATGAATTCTTTGTGTGTCCCTTTATTCATTAAGCCTGTAAATAGTATTTCTGATTTCTTCGATTACTAACTTGATATGTTCCTTGCAGTCCAAAGTTTCACTACAACTACTTTCAAGTACTTTGAATTGAGGATTTTCTTCCAATTTATCATGGTCTTTTCTATATTAAAAGAAAGCAAAATACTATAAAACTATTTTTTAATTAACACTGATTCTTGTGGATTTGCTGTTTTCACAATTCACTACCGTATAATCATCAGACCAGAAAAATTCAATCCAACTCATACATAAGACCATCTACATAGATATTGAGTAGTATTTAGAGTAAGTAATGTTGAGAGTGATATGCTTTATATCTTTTATTTTCTTTATACCCCTCTTTGCAGATCTTCATTCCTAATGCTTATGAACTCCTAAGATTTTACCTTAAATCAGTTATGACAATTGGCAATACTTGGGAAAAGGTTGAAGTATTGCCAAATTTAGTATCTTTTCTATTTAAAAAAAGCTATGACTATAAAACTCAAGTTTTTCTCTACAGTGCTTTAGGTTCATACTTTAATTCCTTAAAGCCGTTACTTTTGCATGCTAAATATCAAATTACATTTTTTGCTTTTTTTAAAAAATTGAGTAAACTGCACTGCTTCTTCAGTGGCATCAAAAAAATTTTAAATGATTCCTTAATAATTAATTTAAGCATTCCTTCATCTATTGCCAGGAAAAAATATTTTTACTTATTTTCCTTTGTTTTTCTTCACAACATGAAAATTTATCATATTGAAAATCTAAAAATAAGGTAACAATTTTAATATTTTTTTATTTTGAAAATTACCACTATGCTTGACTATAGTAATCTGAAAAATTTTTACTTAATTCAATAAAGGTACTATTAGCTGTAAGGTGTATAGTCTTAGTATATGTACCCTGGTATCGTTAATACTAAAATTATCTATTATATTACATTAAATATTTGCATCTTATTATCATAACAGCTAATAAATACAGGATTGCTACTTAAACAACATGAAGAATTAGTGAAATGTTAAAATGAGATTAAATAAAACAAATAATTTATTTACTCTTGTATTGAAATTTTCTAATCACATGATTAATTATAGCCAAGATTAGAGTTCTAAATATAATAAAAACATGTATTTTATTTAACCCGATGAATAATAATTAGTTTTTAGTGTTACAGCCGAGTATAAAATTTGCACAAATTTACATGATGCTCTCCTTACAAATGAGAAACTTGATATCAGAATTATTATGAAGATCAGCATTAGCATTTTCATAACATACTGGTTAAGGTATCTTGCCATAGTTTATGGGATGGAATATTTACAGCAAGAAAGTGTATAACATAAGTAGGGCACTAATATGAATAACTAAACTGACTTCCACAAATTTTGTGTAAAAAGAACATATTCCATGTACTCAATGATGACAGAGGCAAAACCCAAATAATATTATGATAGTTACACTAATTTCTTGAATTTTAAACCACTACATGAAATATTATTTCCCTCTTGATTTGTAAGGTAGAACAAGAATCAACAAAGAATACATCATGGTATATTTTGTTGTCTAGAATTTCAATGGAGTAGGATCAATCTTATTTTTTAATTGCTTTATTTTGTCAAAGTTATGAAAGATTGTATGCATCAACGTAATTTCCTGGTTTAATCCTAAGTATAAGAAATCACATTAAGTAATAGTTTCCAAAAGGAATTCTTCAGTAGAGACGAACTTGACAAATCACCCCTAATTTCCCAGTTGGTATCAATATTGGATGTTTATTATGAATAATATAAATCTAGGCTAGTTTTCCGGTTTTAGTTTCATTAGGAATACCATGTTATGACGCTTGGCGATATAATATATGATCTCTCTGTTATGATAACAGTCTTATTTTAACCTAGTAGTATGCTTTCTGATAAAATATGTGTACAACATACATACATTAATGGCTTTTATGCCTCAGGCCGTCTGATTCTTGTCTTTCAAATTTTCTGCCAGTTAGAAGCAAGATATCCATAGAATAGCCAGGACTCATTAGGCAACTCTTTATTTTTATTAGTTTCACGTATCCTTATCTATAAAAATTCACCACCTTAGGAGATGACTTAATAGTTATTTGGCACTCTTGGAGGTTACACAGTTATTAAGTTGTAAACATAGCAATTTGTTAAAAATTTACTTCTTGTTATAGTAAGAGTGGCAATAAGCAATATAAGATTTTTTGAATTTCTTTAAATTAAAAAATCATTTGCACAAAAAACCTTTTGGTTATTAAATTTATAGGATGGAGTCTATTCCGCCTGAAACTTTCAGCCTTGTCAATGACTTTTTTACCTTCGACCTAAAATCTTACTCTAGAGATGCTTTTAAAAGTTTTAACTTGTAAAATCACAAGCAATATTTTAAGGTGCTTTTGTTATTAACACCAAACAGTCATGCTTAAAATACTTTAATGTTTAACTTATTTCGTACATAAAAAAAAAAGTTTTATTTATATTTACTAGCTCAAAATTTGTACAGAGCAAATTTTTGTTAAATGATCCAATTTATGCTACCTTGACTTTGAAGTGACTTGAATATGCATCTTTTGGAGTTACCTTGGTTTGACCTGTTGAATGTCTCACATATAGTAAAAACTAGTGTTCTGGGTAGTCTTCCCACATTTCTTATTAGACATTAAACTCCTGGGCACATATTATTTGCCAAGGTGGACACATTCAAGAAATCTCAAGATAAAAAACGATGATTAAAGATAAACTGCAAAAGATCACTACAAGCAACAAATTTCAACAAAACTAGATACATTTCCATTTTGTTTAATCACATCATTTAATTTTAAATGAACACTTATAAGACAGTTTGGCTGTAGTATGTATTCTGTTAATTAAATTAGTAACATTGTCTCATCGCCCTTTAGGATAGTTTATTCGTTCTTTTGGACATCTACATATATATATTTTTTGATGTTGACTAAAGTTGTGTTAGCCTGAATACATACAAATCAAGACATTTCGACCATATATGAACAAGTAACATATTTGGTGCTGGATGCCGTTTAACAAAAACAGTCAAAAAAATGAATGTTTTATTTACATATTGTCGCCTCAGAGTAACACTAGGACATCTAAAAGAAAAGCGAGTCTGCGATAACTGCATACTATTTGGTATCGCAAAGAATGCCTCTGCTTGACGGAATACTACGATATCTTTAAAATATTCCCTAATTTCATATATCACATATCCTTGTGTTACATATGACCAAAAGTTAATTTCCGCCAAATTTTTATTTGCAATTTTCTCAGAACTACTTTTTTTTACATATACTAGTGTTGCTCTGAGGCGACGATATTAGGATAAACTGTTTATCTGAACTAAAAAGGGATTAAAATCCAATAGTGTTTCAGAGAGTCCTGAGGATGTAAAAAACATATTGTCGAAATTTCCAGGTAAATATAAATTCAACTACATATATAACACCTCAAAAATCTCTTCTATACAATTAGCTTTACACTTGAAGGCAGTCTAAACTAAGGAACAACATAGTAAAGAGCATACAAATAAATCAATAGTGCGCGGTTTTGGCAAACATAAGCAAAATAAAGATAATTCTTGTACTTGCATTATATCGCCAGCTAAAATATGAGATGCCAAAATACATATCGGTTTGCATCTGGGTTAGGGTGATTTGTGGTATCTCCGAGATATATGTATGATAGATATATGGATGATTCTTTCAATTTGCTATGTCTTCAACATGCTCCTTTAAAAGCACAGGATCTTTATATCTAATACTAATCTCACCAAATTTTCAGGTACTGAATGAAGCCGTGGGTGCGCTCATGTGGCACACAATAATCCTCACAAAGGAGGATCTCGAAAAATTCAAAACTTTGCGCATCATAGTGCGCATCGGTAGTGGCGTCGACAATATTGACGTTAAAGCCGCCGGCGAGTTGGGAATAGCGGTATGCAACGTACCCGGCTACGGAGTGGAGGAAGTCGCTGATACGACTTTGTGTCTTATTTTAAATTTGTACAGGCGGACGTATTGGCTAGCTAACATGGTTAGAGAGGGAAAAAAATTCACAGGACCCGAACAGGTGAGTTTTAATGTAAACTTTAAAATCTTTAACAGTTAATGGTATATTAAGTGACCCCTTATAAATGGATATACCTCGGGGACTAGTGTCGGGCATTTTATTATTTATCACATAAGTTAAGTACCACTATTGACTATCTCGTAGATTTTACACCGGATGTCGTTATTTTTTCGGGAAAAATCTGCGAAAGGTTAGAGAAAGTATAGGTAATTGTTGAAATTACTAGTTGACATGGGATTAAATATTGCCCAACATTTAGGACTCTATAACAGTCAAATCAAATCAAAATATATTTAAACCGTAATTTACATTACATTTTTTTATTCTAGCACAACTTATTTTAATAATAATTAATAGTTTACGGATGCAGTTAGATTAGATTAGATTAGATAGTTTATTAGTAATAATATACAAACAACTACTTTTACAAGTCAAATAAAATATGTAATGAAAATATAAATTATGTATGTCAAATAAAACATGTAATAAAAAATAAAATAGGGATTAAATTTTGAAAAAAAATATATTTGTACATATACATATAAAATAGAAATAACATAAGTTTAAGATTCAAATCGTTAGAGATAAAATTCAATTAAAATACACTTTCAAAACACATTAAAAGAACTAAGATAAATTAAAATTTGATTCAAAGTACTCCCCAAATAAAAAAAAAGCTTTTTCTAAAAAAAAACATTTAATTTCCTTTTTATATTGGTTCAAATTTAAAACCTTTACTCTGGCTGGTACACAGTTATAGAACTTTACACATAGGTATCTAGAGCTGCTTCTGGATCTCTCAAGTTGGCAGAAATCAGGTACAAGATTGGAGTTGTTCCTTGTATGATAATTATGGATGTTTTCATGAGAATTATATAGGTTGAAATTTTGCTTGATGTGCAACAGACACTGCATAATATATACGCAGGGTAGTCATTATTTTTAAAGATTTAAAAGAATTTCAACATTCATCCCTATGGCTAAAACCAGACATGCATTTTCTTTGTCATCCAAAAGCTTTTTCCATATGGCAGGAATGACCCCACGAGAGCATGGCATACTTTAAATGGGAATGGAAATTGCTGTGGTAAGCTGTTAAAATGATTTCTCTAGAAGTTACCTGAACAAGGTTTCTAAAAAGAAAAAGTTGCTGTGATAATTTTTTTGACAGATTAATCAGATGTTCTTCCCAGGTTAAGCCCTCAACTAAGAATACACCAAGAAACTTATGCTGTTCACATTGAGGTAATAAAGGCTGGGGAACACTAGTATGGTTGAAAGAAAGAAAGAAAGATGAGAAAGAAAGAAAGATGTGCTATATTACGTAAGACAACAAAATCTTGTGTACAAGCATCCTAAAAACTAAAAAATTCCAAATTCACTTTAAATTTCAAATTTTAAACAAACATAACATCTAAAACACTTTACCATAAAATTTACACACATTACCAAAATTAATCATAACAAAACAGATTGAGAAAAAAAAAGCATCTTTTTGATAAATTTCATTAAAATAATATAGCTGTCAATAAAACAGAATTTAGAAGTAAATTAAATTATTTAACAGGAAACAAAACTGAAACACTAAAATGATGTCAGAGCACAGGTTAAAAGGTATCATTAAAAAAATCGTCAAGGCTATAATATGCCCTGGATAATAAAAGTGATTTTAATTCCTTTTTGAATCTCTTAACTTCTAAAATTTGTCTGATACATAGAGGAACATGGTTGTAAATTTTTTTGCTAAGGTATATAAGTGAGTTCTTGGTGAGGGAGGATGTAGGGATTGGTAAGGGAAAATCGTTAACCTGGCGAGTCATATGACCAGTGTTAGAGGGAGGTTTAGGACATTTATGAATAAGAGTAGCTGTTTCTAAGATAAAAAGAGAAAAAAGAGTTAGGATTTTTTGAGATATAAAGAGAGGTTTACAAGAATCTCCTAACCCAGCGGAACATAGGTATCTAACTGCCTTTTTTTGAATCACAAAAATTATGTTTAATAGTCCCTTGTTGCTTAAACCCCAAAAAGGCAAGCCATAACGAAGGTGGGACTCAATAAGAGAAAAATACACTGAACGTGCAACTACCCCTCCCAGCTCATGCCAGAGGATAATTTTGATGCAAGATTTAGGATATGATCTTCGAAGCGAAGGCGACCATCAATGGTAATACCAAGGAACATACAGCTTTCTTTGTTTTGCAAGGGGGAGTTTTCACTAAACATAAGGCCCTGAACGTCACACTTAAATCCCATAATAAAGGTTTTGCCCACATTAAATACAAGCCTGTTTGCAGCACACCACTCCGATAAAATCTTAAGATCCTTAAAAACCTGGGCTCTAACATTATCAGAATCTCTATGATTCCATAAAATGGTGGTATCATCAGCAAACTGAACCACTTTGCCCTGAAGAGAAAAATTCACACTTTGTGATTTTGAATTATTTAAAGGCAGACGGTTCTCCAGAAACCATTCAGAGAGATTTTGTTCTGATGCATGGTAGTTAATATTGTGAATTTCCGAAGGATGATAACTTACATAAAAGGTAGTATCATCAGCAAATAGTACAGTGTTGAATCAGAAACAGTATGAGACCCAACACTGACCCTTGTGGTACACCAAACTCTAAATGCTTTTTTTCAGAATCACACTTATTGAAATCGACATACTGTTCCCTGTCTCAAAAGATATGACTCAAGTAGTTGAATTGCACTGTCCTGGAAATTATAATAACGTAATTTTTTTAAAAGATTGGTATGTGTGACACAGTGAAACCCTTTAGTAAGGTCTAAAAATGAGTATCAAAATATTTTTCAAATCCGTCAAGAATATTACTGGTAAAATGATCAATTGCTAAGGTTGTTGTTTTATTTTTACGGTATCCAAACTGGTTTATTGAAAAAAGGTTGTAGGTTTTAAAGCATTCATTGATTTGATTTTTTAAAATGCGCTCAACTTTTGATAAGATAGATAATAGGGATATTGGACGATAATTATTGCAATTGTCAGAAGATCTCTTGTTCTTAAAGAAAGGCACCACCTTAGCAGTTTTAAAGGCTCTGGGAAATATTTGGCATGGGATGGACTGGTTGATTAAGTCAGTTAAAGGTTGAGTTATAATGTCTTTTATTGTTTTTAGTACCTGAGAGTTAATATTATCTGAATCTTTGCTATTGCTGTTTTTTATTAGGGAACTAAACCCCTATAATAATTTGATGGTACCAAATTGTAAATTTTTGGAAATAGTTAACTGATCTTAAGTTTTAGTTTGTATTGCTATTTGGAATTAATTAATGTTTATTTGTTTAGGATCTACTTTTATGGGAATAGTTAACTTGCTGTCTTACTTTCTAATTTTTATAAATAAATACACATACAGATTTATATACATTTACAGACACACATACAGAATACACATACATTTTTATATATGATTTTTAAAATATTATTTTGTACAATTTGAAGTGCATACAGTGACTTTCGTACAGGCCAGCCCACACAATTATTCTGTACTTTATAAAGAAACTTTACATAAACAAATTAACATGTTTTGATTAAGTATTTCTCAGTCTGTAAAATTTGTGTATTAATTTTCTAATATTTTTAATTAGGACCCCATTTTAAACGTTTATTTATTATAATATCAAGATATTTTATATCGTCAACCTCAACCATTGAACACTCTAGATTTTCAATATTAAGTGCGTTAAAACATGGGTGATAAACAGCTTTGTGGTAGAAAAAGCAATATATTTTGTTTTACTGGTCAATTCAAAGCATTCCAACCACTTTTTAGTTAATTCAATGCCAACAATTGTGCTCTCTCTAGTTCAGGTATCTCTAGAAAATATAGCAACCATATCATCAACATACATAGGAAAAAAGCAAACCAATAATTAATAATTGAATGCCTGTAAGCCAATTTATATAGATAATAAAAAGTACGTTTTTTTTGTGGTATTTTTTCACTTTTTGGTTTTACAATTTTTAATATTTGTTTCCTTTCACCCAGTTAACTCTCAAAGACATGCAACACAGCTCCTGTCGCACCATAGTACTTTTAATAGAAAATGATGAGGAACCATGTCAAATGTCTTCGCAAGATCCAGGAAAACTACCAAACATTTTTTATTACTATAGAAATGAGATGTAAATTTGTCTGGCAACCCCAAAGGTTTTTGGTACATCAAGTCCAATATTTATGAAATAGTTATTACAATAATTCGCCATCTCCATGTCAGTGGCAAAAATGACGCCGTCAATCTCTAATTTTATTTTTTCAATATTTTTAGAAACTTTCTGATCCATAGCTTCAGAAATTAATTTCTATATATGTTTAGGTTATCTTTGTTTTTTTGTATCTCATTTTTTTAATAATCATTTATTTATTATCTTTATAGAGTACCAGTAATAATACCAGTTGTTATCCATTGCTTAATTTTGTTATAAAGTTTTCTTTATGCAGTTTTAAAATTTTTGATTTTGTTGAGGTTCTTTAAATAATGTATCATAAAATATGTTTAAAGCATTCTCAGAATAAGTTGTTTCGATAACATTTTTCCAGCATTGATTTTTTGACATATAATAATATATTTTTGTCATTACAAATGTATCTACTTTTGGAGGTGTTTGTGTTTTTGGCTTTTTATTATCAACATTAATTATAACAGGATTGTGATCAGTTATTGCAGAGTTTAAAATACAGGAAGAACATTACAAGGAGAAGGTATTCAATTTTGCTAATATGATCTAAACATGAACTACTATTATGTGTAACTTATACAGTATAGATTTATATAGTTACACATAATAATGGAGGACATATATTTGCATTTATATAGAATAGACTTCAATATATCCTTGAAAAAACTCAACAGGATCTTATTAAAGAAGCAATCTCATCCTCTACAATTTTAACACGAATGTTAACTAAAAAAATATTTTTCTATTTTATTTCACATATGGTTTTGTTGTGTGGGGTAATTTGGATCAAACCCCTTTAAAACCCTCGAATGTAGAGCAAAATTATATATTTCAAATTTTATTTGAAAAAAAAGTGTATTATTTTCTTGCGATACTTTTTCATGTTCAATTAACAAACATTTTGGAAGTTTGTTGCTTTGTTTGTTAGAATACTTTAAAATTCCAAAAATTAAACAAATATAAATAAGCCTTTTAGCAATTATTTTGCAGCAAATGTTTTAAACTTAAATACCCACAAAAATTAAAAGAATAATAAGATCCTTAAGATAATATGCAGCCATTTTATGTATTCAAATAATAAAACAGTGAGACCCTTCTATCAATGGGTAATGCTATATTATTTTTTATACTTTAAAAAGCATTGTTAAAAAGCACATTCATACATGCTTTTATCCATATTATTTAATATCAATGTGTAAATAAAAGTTAAATATTCCATAATACAGAAGATTTTTATTTAATTTGTTTTTTGTGAAATTTAGGTTCGAGAGGCAGCCCAGGGCTGCGCGAGGATACGAGGTGATACCTTGGGAATCGTAGGTTTGGGACGTATAGGGTCGGCCGTAGCGCTCAGAGCAAAAGCGTTCGGATTTAACGTGATTTTCTACGATCCGTATCTGCCTGATGGTATTGAAAAGAGTCTGGGACTCACTCGGGTGTACACGTTGCAGGACTTATTGTTCCAATCTGACTGCGTGTCGTTACATTGCACCCTGAATGAGCACAATCACCATCTTATAAACGAGTTCACGATTAAGCAGATGAGGCCGGGAGCATTTCTTGTAAATACAGGTAAGATCTAATAATTCGTTTTTTTATAAATTATTTAGAGGTATCACATCTCAGCAATGATTAATACAGGAGTTCTGTGAAATAAAAGTGACCGAAAAAATTGCTTGGAAATATTTATTTATGTTAAGTCGATGATTTCACAATTTTTCTATCCTATAAATAGGTCAAATTAGGGCAGGAGGAAAGGGAGACCGTCCATTGATAATAGTATTTATAATTTTTATTTGAGTCAATTTTTCCCCGTCACGGAGGCGTTACTTTGAGAACTTTAGTTCCTTTAATTTTTCTCAGGAAATTTCAATGGAATGACATAAATTCAATATCTTCACTGGTTTCGTTGTTATAGCGAAAAAACCTCCTTTATCGCGGGCCTTTGAAAATAATTGCTTTTTTTAAATTATAGTTCAGTTATGCATCAACACATTTTATAAATTTCAAAGAAATACAGTGGTTTCAAAAAGTGTCTTCAAAATCCCTTGCCTTGATTGCGAAGGTAGGGCATATATAGAACAGATTGGTAGATGCTTAGAATCAGGAATTTCATAACATGAAAAAAAACGTCCACTCAGCAAACTGCTTCTACTTCCCAAATATGAGAGGATATGATATTTTACCATTGATACATTTTAGAAGCGCAACATTACTTATTTTTAAAGTATGTAATAACTTTGATTATTAGCGTTTCTTTTAACATAGATTAACTAACTTCACCTCAGAACTAAGATTTTCTCTTATGTTTGTTTTCAATCTTGAAATATAACCTAATTGTCCAAGTTAGACAAAGGACTCTTAGTGTAATGTTCAATAGGCAAATCCATGAGTTTTAATGTGCGTCTTACACTAAAGCTTGTAATTTAATAGTGGATTTGGCCAAAGTCTATGTTGAGAATTCTATTTCGTGCGCTTGTTTTCCAATTGTATAAACGGATTTCCGAAGGCCAAGATAGCAACAAAGATAACGTTCATGTTGACCTGTTTCTGCTTCCGACTCCGTAAAAAGTGACCAAAATCAAGAAAAAACATTGTTCTTGGAGATCGTATTCGTATGATTGATGAGATTGTAAACATTGATAAACTGTTAGAAAAGTTTTTCCTGAAGTTGTGGAAAAACATGTCATCAAAGTTGCACTGGCGGTAATTCACTGCAGTTCTGTCAAGCGTTACTTGGCCCCTAGAGGCACTACAGTATCTGAGCAAGCGCCGTATTCGCCTGATTTAGCACCCTGTAAGTATCTTGTTTCCGAATTCTTAAGGTACGCGCACATTTAACGGCATAGGACGGACGGGAGGGATAGAACGGACGGCTGTCTACGGATTTTTTATTAGGGTATCGCACATATTTTATCATCATCATCGGGACAATAAGTCATTCATTAATATGTTGTCGAACGGTGAGGAATTAGAAGAAATTTTTCAAAAATAAAAAAAGTGTAAACGATTAAAGGTGGATTCATTAATTAAGCAGAAGAAGAGGTGCTTTGAAAAATATGTTCATTTATTTTTAGACTTCTTGAAAGACGAAAAAAAATCTTTATATTGTTGAACATTTATTAATTATAATTCCTATATGGTACCACCTAAACTCCAAATAAGAACTGCAGACAGATACTTGCCAAACACTTTGTTCGTATCGCATATTGGTCGGCATCGGTAAGCACGGCACGGCATCGGCCGGATTTTAATTCTAATCTGTGAATTGTAGAAGAGGTGTAGCAAAAATCGGCGCAGCTCCTAAATGCTCTTATAAACGAAAATTTTCAGCATTGCTTTGGCTAATCGAAAAAACGAATGAAACGATACAGTGCCGGCCAAAAGTGGAGAAACTTTTAATATTTTTATTTTTGTCGTATTAAAACTAATTCGAAGTAATTGTAAATAATGTTTATGGTTATATCTAGTAGTGACGAAAATAATTAGAAAAAAAAATTTAAAACAAATAATTTATTACAAAATATGCAAACAAAATTTATTTTCTCTAAGGACAAATATAGAGAAACGTTTTATTTTTATGATATAATTATGTTATAATACAAAATGTGGATAAAAGCACACTAATACTTTGTGGCATAACCGTTATTCTCCACAACTTCACTACACCGTCTTGGCATAGATTCAAGAAGATTGTGTATAATATCTCCGGAAATTTCACTCCATGCTTCTTTTAAGACTTGTAATAATTCGTCTTTATTTCGGAACTTATTAGGATTTTTTTGTCTAGGTGCTCCCACAAGTTTTCGATGGGATTTAAATCTGGACTTTGAGCTGGCCACTTCAGAACTTGAATTTGTTGAGAGGTTAGGAAATTTTTAACAATTTTAGAAGTGTGCTTGGGGTCGTCTTCATGCTTGAATTTCCAAATTAACGGCAAATTATCCTCGATGTAGGGAAGCATATCATTCCTTAAGATGTTTAGATAATATTGGCTATTCATGATCCCATCTATTCTCACCAGTGGACCAACGCCATGCCCGGAAAAACATCCCCACACCAACACATTACCGCCTCCATGTTTGATTGTGGGAATAGTGTACTTTGGGTTGAATTTTTCATTCTCGGGACGTCTAACCCATCTCATACCATCTGACCCAAATAAATTGAACTTACTTTCATCTGACCATAAAACGTTTTTCCATTGATTATAGGTCCAATGTAAGTGTTCTTTTGCGAACCTTGAACGAATTTGTCTATTTTTCGTTGAATTGAAAGGGTTTTTTTACCGGTCTCCTGGTTTTTAAGTTGGCGTCACATAAACGTCTTCGAATAGATCGAACTGAAAGGGAAATGCTGGGATAGGCCTTTCTTATATCTTCGGCGGAGAAAAATGGATTTCTTATAGAACATCGTCTAATTAGCTTGTCAGTTGCAGATGTTGTTTTTTTGGGTCTACCTGGCTTAGAGATGCTGGCAGTAGTGCCTCTATACTCTATTTCAGAAGTGTGTAGAGCAATAAACCCTCATTAGGTATGCAAAAGTGGTACCTGGTGATCCACCAATATTTTATGCCACTACCTTAGTTGGGTATTAGTTTCAATGTAAAATTCTTTCTTTTCGTTGATTGCAGGTAGTGCCACCCGGTTTTGGGTCAATTTATGAGTTTTGCCCATTGTTACCCACTGATAAACATTGAAAACGGTTCGCCAAAGGCGTGCAACTGGGAGTTGTTTTTTACCTTATAATTAATGTAATTAAATGCTATTTTATTTTAGAAAGTTACTTTTGTTTAAATGGAATAATATATTTTTTTCACAAATTTATTGAACATAATATGTAGAGTAAAACAGTTGAAAATGTCACTTTTGGATCTGGCACTTTTTGAACAGTGTATAACAATTTTAAATTATAGTAGATTGTAGTCTTCTTCGTCATCTGACGAACTGTCATCACCTCTTGACATTATAATTAAAGGATCGACTGTCTGATCGATGAGGTTGTCAAGATCCCACATTTTGTCCTCTTCCCACATTTTGTCCTCTTGCCTCGCCAATTCTCTGGTGTCGCTTCCGTAATGGCTTGATCAAACAGTAGCTTAACATCTTTCATTTTAAAAGTCGTGTTTTGTCTTGCTACAAATCCTTTTACCTGCGCCCATATCTTTTCTTTCCCGCAACAATTTGAAAATGGTGGACTTTCCAATTCCACTCATTCGAGAACATTTTTCAACAATTTCTTGCACAGTAAAACTAGGGTAATCGTGTTTTATGCAATCATGTACATTTAAAATAATAACTTTTTCACTCAGCGATAGTGGAGAATTTTTAGTACATCTTTTCGTTGGACTGAATACCTCCATTTTTTAAATATTGGGATAATAATATTGTGATTACACTACATCGTAGCAGTGACTACTAACGTTTAAAATATGATTTAAAAGTATTTATAGTCTGTATATATTACCTGACCCCATTTTTGCATGTTACAAAGCGTTAAAAGATAGGTACCTATACAAAAGGATTAAAAGTATTTATTTAGTATTTAATCTCTTTCAAAATAAAGGCATTTAATCCGTGAAAATTAAATTCATAAATATTATAAGTACCTGCGCCTATGAACTACCACGAAATGTAGCCAAACAGAACGGAATTCCCCAGTTTATTGCTCTACACTTCTGAAATAGAGTATAGTTTGCCACAATTTGATTTGTTTACAAATGACACTTTTATGAAGATTAAGTTCTCTAGCGATTGTTACTTATGTTTCACTCCCGCATTGTGCTTCTCAATTATAGGTTTTTTTATTTGTTGAGATAAATTTATACCTTGAGGCATTTTAATACTAAATAGGCTTCTTCACAATCGAAAACGAACTGCTTCAAACGAGACCTATTTAATTTAAAATATTTAATACAAAAAGTTTCTCTATTTATGTCCTCAAGTAAAAAAAAAACATTGTTTACTATTTACATTCCTGTGATAAATATTCAAACTGTTTTGGTATGAATTTATAGGCTTAGGCTAAGATAAACATTTTTAATACATGGTGTCACAAAAATTTTGAATAGATTATTAAATTAGAAAATAAATTATATTTCTCTACTTTTGGCCGGCACTGTATGTAATGAGGGAAGGGGAGCATTCGATTATAGCATAAACCTCATTATTAGCCATCTCGTTATTTAATAGCCATACCTTGCCAGTTACTCTTTAATGTAACTTTGTAGTTCAACAATTCCTTCTAATTATAAAATATAGAAGAAAACAGAAAAACACAGGAAAAGATGTAGAATAATTGTAGTGAAATTATCTATGTATATTTTTTGTTAACTTATGGGGTTAAGCTAAAAAGCCTTTTTTTTCTTAACAATTACTTTCTCTAGCGATAGAGTTAGGACTATTATTTCCATCAATTCCTTTCGGGCACGTTTATTAACTGATTTTTTCTAACGAAAAAACACGTTAAATTAATTTTTGAGGGGGGCATTTTTTAGGTTAGTTTTCAATCAAATTGCAGGTGCTCCCTGGCGAGGGCCGACATAACCTCTAAAATCTCAAATGGAGGATCGAGTGATACCTCATTTTAAAGGTCTTTTAATTACCTTTTCAAAGATACCACATACTTTATCTTTTTGTTAATACTTTATAAGCAACAAATCAAAACCTTAAGGATATTTATTTTTTTTAAAGTAATAACTATTACAATCAAATAGAACATAAAAAAGTAATAAAAGGTAACTTAATTTATAAGATGTTCAAAATGTTGTCTATTCTTTTCCAAACGGTAATACAGTCTGCTCTCAAACTCCTTTCTAACATTTTGAAAAACTTCTGCCTGGATTTCTCTACACGCAGCTGTGATCCTTCTTTTTAAATCTTTTAAATTGCTAGGTTGTGTTTTAAAAACAATTGATTTTAAATGTGATCGTGGTGGCCATATAATTGCTGTCCGATGACCAATCCACCTGCCAGGAAATCTATCATTTGACCACTCTCTAACTGGAAGAAAATACTGTAGTGGAGCTCCATCTTGTTGGAAGTGTAATTAATTTTCTTGTGTATTGTATATGTGGAAATGTATTAGATTTTCTAAGCTAGATGTTATTAAGGGGGTCTGTGGTGCCTTCCAGCAGATTAAGGTTTAGTTCACCGGTTAGATTTTCTTCAATAAATAATGGTCCTATAATTGAATTTCCGAGAATACCGGCCCAAACATTTATCTTTTCTGGATACTGCGTGTGACCTTTTTGAAAAAGAATTTTGTGGATTTTCATTACTCCAGTAGTGACAATTTTCTTTGTTGACATTTCCATGTAAAAAAAATGCACACTCATCAGTAAAGCAAATAGTTTGGTTTTCCTTTATAAAATTAGTCATTATTTCACAAAACTCAATTCTTTTGTCCAAATCGTCATCAAAAAGCTGTTGTAGAATTTGCTTTTTATGCGGGTGAAATTGATGATGAACTTTGGCGCTTTTCTTACTGTTTCGTGAGATATTACTACCTGGTGTGACACACTCGAACTCATGTAGAGGCATCTGCATTAAAGGTGCCTAAACTTCCAGTTGTTCCGCTTCATCCAAAATACGACGATTACTTCTTTTTTTGTTTGCAACCGAACCAGTTCCCATAAACTTAGCAATTAATTTTAAACCATATTTATGATTTAATTAACTATAAGGATATCTTTTGTTAAACAATGCTGCCGTTCTTCTTGCACATCTTTGACTTTCCCCGTAAATAAGAATAATTTCCGTTCTTTGCTCAAGATTAAACACCGTTTTTTAACAAATACTTAAGAGCGCACAACAAAGAGTGAAGTACTTTTTAACTAATTTGTCAATCGTTACAAAAGTGAGTCCTTGCGTGGTAAGTACTAGTTAAGGAAATCTATCATGTTTGCTTGATTTTTCGCAAACTTCTAACTTCTCAATTAAAAGATCGACTATGTGGTATTTTTGAAAAGGTCATTAAAAGACCTTTAAAATGAGGTATCACTCGACCCTCCTTTCCATTTAAGATTCTAGAGGTTACATCGGCCCTCGCCAGGGGACAGCTGCAATTTGATTGAAAACTAAAAAATAAATATGACCTATTTTTGGTAATTTTTAAACTTTATACACAGACAGAAATATAGAGACCAGTACCTTTTTAAATTGACACCCTGTACATATATAATACAATAGAAAACAATTTTGCACTACATTTCAGAAAAAAATACAAAAATGAGCCCTTAGGGTACACATAGCTTGCCTGGATTTTAATTAGATGTTATAATCTTTATTCAAATTACGAGAAGATTAAAACTAAACTAAAACTACTTACAGATTTTAGTTTAGTTTTAATCTTCTCCTGAAGATGCTAACATCGTTAGCGAAACACGTGTCGAGATTAAAAATAGAGAGTTTTGGTTAGTGGTAAAACTCGTAATTTGAGCATCAAACCAAAGGTTCCAACCATAGGACCATAGGATCTTTATTAATAAGAAATAAAGTACAAAACAAAATACAAAATTTTAAATAGAATTAATATACTATTAACTAAATTTGGAATGAAAGAAAAGAAAATAATACTACAGAAAAGAAAGTTCTGAAAACACAAACTAAATTAACTTAAAAGTAAAAAACAATACTATCTTACCTCATGATGAGTATCATGCTAATTTAGAGAATACGTAGGTATTCACTGAAATCAACTATTCTCAACTCCTGAAGGTTAATAAAGCTGCACCAAGCATAACTTATTCTTATTTAACAATTTTTTTAAAAAGAATTGGGTTTTCTCTTCTAGCCAGAGGAGGACTAGTGGACGACGACGCGCTCGCACAGGCTCTTAAACAGGGTCGTATTCGGGCCGCCGCACTAGATGTACACGAGAACGAGCCCTACAACGTCCTGACCGGGCCACTGAAGGACGCCCCCAATTTACTTTGTACCCCTCATGCCGCGTTTTACAGCGACGCTAGTGCCACTGAGTTGCGTGAAATGGCCGCCAGTGAGATCAGGAGAGCTATCATGGGCAGGATACCGGAGTGTCTCAGGAACTGCGTCAATAAGGAGTATTTCATGGGACCCGGACAGTATCCTGAAGGTATAGATCAATTTATTTACAAAAAAAATTAAAATATATTCTTAGACAAGAATCCAATATTAAGTTAAAAACATGAAACACCATAAATAAAATGTTTGTACATGTATTGCTTTCCTCTTATTAAGTTAGTATCCACAATAATAGTAAAGACTTTATTTTCACAATTTATCAAACTAGATTTACAAATTATAGTATATCCTAAACATAAAATTATATTATATTAAGAAAAAAAAGGCAAAGTCCAGATGTAGATTACCTGTACAAATAGGTTTATCTACACTGCTATACTTAATCTTAGATATTTACATATAGTGTACTTTAAATTATACTAAACACTTTCCAATACGAAATACGAAATATTTGTTAATAAACAAGGGCATATAGTTATACAATTTATTGAAACGGGATAAAGAATAGACTAATTTTAAAATAGCAAATTGAGGGAGGCATATTTAAATTAAAATTTTATTACAGACAGATTTTTTATTATGTATTGGAGTATCCTGCTGGAAATAATAATAAAGATTTTACCTTAAAGACTGGTGGCTGAATAGAGTTGTAAAGCTTTAAAATATCTTATGAAAAACTCTGTTTATAAATAGATGTTCAATGTATAGATGGGGTTCTCAATTCTTTAAATCAATTCATATTTCTATTATGTTCATGCGATATATAAATAATTTTATTGTAAAGATATATAAATATCTTATAAAATAATATTGTAGATGTCTTATAAATACTTTCCATTTTAAGCGATTTTGTTGCTGAGAGTATCAGAAATTCTTTCATATTTACGCAGATATACTGCAAACAGGAGTCTTAACACGTTCGCTGCCAACTCGGTCTATAAGACCAAAAACGAATAAGTTTTATTCGCCACCATGGTCTATAAGACCGAAAAAAAATTTTGCCACCCTCGCCAATGCGGTCTATAGGACCGAGCTAAATATTCAATCCTCCTTCGCCAACTGTTTTATTTTACATTGGTTTAGGGCTGGTAATAGACCCGGTTGGCGTCTGACGATAGTTGGAACATATTAGTTTTTTAAAAATATGCCGAACTCGAGATGATTTTTATTATATTGCATATTTTATTTCTAGGTATGGTAGGTTAAGGAATTAAAATATATTACATAATATATTTTTTATTTTTGAAATAATCTTAAACAAAAACCAGTAGTTTAAATAATAATGTATGAACAAATGTAATAAAAAAAATCCTTTCTATGGATTTTCATATCTATGAACTTTATTGAAGCAGTCCAAGCAGAAAAACGGTTCACCATCGCAACCTTTTCAATAAAAACGTACTCTAGTGAGTTTTCGTGCCTCTTTCCATCCTTTTATCCTTCGGTTCTTAGTTTTTCATAGCATTTACTGCAAGGTCTTCGTTTCTTATAGTCACTTTTGCTCATTTCGTGTTTTTGGATTTTTTTTTTGGAGTAATCCCTGCATCTGGTTGCTCTAAAGGATACTGCGCTTCACATAACTTATATGTAACAGCTTTTCGAAACTGAAGTAAGGGAATTGTGGCATCCACACTTTCCTTATACATAATCCATGCGTTGACCATCGCAGTATTCAGGATAACCTCCACGCCTAACTTACGGTACCACTTAAAGGTCCTACGTAAAGGCGTCTGATAAGCTGTCATTTGATCAGATATATCGACCGATGACTTTCCTGCATTATATGCTGCAATGGCTTCACGCTTCTTTACAGTTTTTTGTCTGCGGTTTGTCGTGTCTACTGTTGTGTTGCTATGTTTTGTAGAAAGAACTAAAACGTTACGTTTATCATTCCATGAAATTACTGTGACACCATCCTGGTTTTCGAGGGCGCTATTTCTCCAGATTTAAGTTTTTTTGTTTACCAGATCTTTTGGAAGGCCTCGTCTGTTTTTTCGCAATGTCCCTATCAAATATGTTTGTCTATCCATCAGTCTTTTTGCCAAATCGACACTTATATACTAGTTATCTATTACGAGAGTACGGCCTGAATCTAATATCGGTTCAAAAAGATTCATAACTACAGATGTAGGAGTAGTACGACCTTGGTCTAAGTTTTTTGCTGCATACATTTTAAAGTTGTAGGTATAACCTCCTTTGCTGCACAACTTAAATACTTTTATTTCATACTTATGGCGTTTGTTTTTTATGTATTGTCGCATTATCAATCTCCCCCTAAATGGAATAAGAGACTCATCAATGCAGCAAGTTTCGGAAGGTTCATATGATGATTTAAAATTTGTAACTATTTTGTCAATCAAAGGTTCAATCTTATCGAGTCTGTCATTTTCTGGATTATCCTGATTATCTGCAAAGTGCAACATACATAGTAACAGCTCAAATCTATTACATGTCATAACCGTGGGAGCTATAGAGTTTTTATACATATCCTCTCGGCTCCAATAGGCTTGTATATTAGACATTTTTACAATACCCATATAGGAGAGCAAGCCAAAAACTTTCTTGATTTCATTTTTATTTGTGGGTAACCAGTTATGTAACCTAGATTTACTACTTACATCTGCCTCCTGCCTCACTTGTAATAACTTGTGTGGCATAAAGATTCATTTGGTCAGCAATGTATTGGAAAATAGGATCATCAACCAGTGAAAAAAAGATCATTTCAAGAGGTTCTTCGCACAGAAGCTCAGCAAGATGGGGTTCGGTGCCAGTTTGTTTTGTAAAGGGTAATAAAACTGGTTGTTTACCTGTTGGAATTCGTCATATCATATTATCTGAGGCGGCGTTATCAGTTAAACCGTTAGCTGTATCTGTGTTTTGCGTAGGCACGGAGACAGCACAACTTCCTGGCAATGGAGAATTTGTACCAGAATTACCAGATAATTCATCGTCACTGTTGTTTGTGTATTGAGCAGGCACGGGGGAGCTTGAACGGAGTGTCAGATGTGTCATCATCACTGGGTTCATAGTTACTATCTGCGACATTACCGTCTAAAAAAAAATCCATAATAGGTTATACACTTTCGCAGTCCAGTTATTTTCAGAAGTTAACTCAGTTTAGGTTTACTGGCTCAAATTTAAAACATGTTTTAGACATCATAATTGATTTCTAAACAAAGCAAAAAATATAGGTATAAAATATATGCCTTTATAATAATAACCTAATCTACCCACTACAAAAAAAAAAACAAAAAAAGCAGCACGACTATACACGATTTACGGAATAAAGATAAGTTTCTCTTACCATTATCCTCTGATTGAGAAGATTCATTTGACGTGTTCCATAATTCGATCCATTTCGTCTTGTAACTCTTTTTGCGTCAAAGCACGTTTCCTGGACATTATAGAAACGCAAAGTACAAACAAAAATATCAACAAAAACCACCTATTCCATCTGAAACGTTTACTAATTGAAATGTAATTAGAAAGACAGCAGACTCCACGTGCTGATTTGTTAGGATTGCGCAAAATCGCTGTGCGGACCGAGGAATGGACCGCGTTGGCGCGTATGATTAAAAAAGTCACTTCCACGCCGCCTCGGTCTATTAGACCGCGTGACATTTTCGTCACTTTTGACATAAAAATGACATCTACAAAAAAAGTAACTGCAGGTGACGTGATAATAACTAAAAGCCTTTGACTAGACAAAGTGGCTTCAGGAGAACTTTTTTTTTCTTGGCCCCTACTTTTGTGGCGCTAGTGAAATAATTGCAAATTTTGGTTGGCAGGGAACGTGTTAAGGAAATATTAACGAAAAACACTTGCTTGAATTTAGATTAAGAGAATACTGCAAGGAAATAGGTTATGTTTTCTAAATATGTATTAATAACTTAGAACAGACCCTTGAGAGACTTCATAGCGAATATGCTGTTTACTAGGACAAACAATATAATAAATGTCATTATTATAGTGTTTGTCTTACCTAATATTAATAGCAATTTTAACTATAAAGTAAAACAAACAAATGTTTTAACTAACTTATACTATATTAGAACTAACATAAGTCACAAAGTTTATAAGGCTCAAGTGACTTCTGGTAGTTTATTAAAGATTTTTGGGGCAGTATTACTAAGACTTCTTTGACATACAGTTATCGGAAGAATTAGGATTTATAACATTTTATTGTATTCATTGTCTAGTATTATAATTATGTCTAATTTGAAGTTGTAGAACTTCGTCATTGTCAAATAATGTTTCTTTAACGATATTTTCAGCACAAATTGTATCAAAAACTGGAACAAGTGTATCTATCGATTAAAAATTGAATAATTGTTCAATATACAAATACAGGTTGCGGAATCGAACGCGCACGCATGCATTTCGTGCGCTCTCCTACTCGCCTGCTGCGTCGTTGTTTTTCAGTATGACGTTATTAAGTGTGACTTTGATGAGAGTAACTCTATTACTTGCAATAAAATTTCTCAAAATATTATGCAGTTCAGGCATTTAAAAAATATTTTTCTGATGCAGACTTTACATTTGGTCATAATTATTGTAATATTTTTCTTTTCTCTCTTTTTTAATTAAGTTATTTTTTCTAGTTTGTATGAATATTTTATAAAGTAGTAACTATGTTGGTCTTGAATATCAAAACCTTTTATTCTTATATAAATAAGTGAACAAAGATGTAATGATAATAAAGAAACAGCTTGTACAAAATTATTGCAAAAAAAATATTTTGTATATTAACATAAACTGAAATTCATCACAAATAGTTTATTATCAATATTTGATATAGTAGGCTTTAGCTCCTATAACTTCAGCACGTCTTTTGGGCGTTGACTTAATTAAATTATTAATCATTTTCCTATAAATTTTGTTCCATGCCTCAGCAGTGATATCCTCTTGTAAGTATTTCGTTTTTTCCTTAAGTTCTCAATTGGATTGTGGTCTGGGCTTTGAGCGGGCTAGTTAAGAACTTTGATTTTGAGACCGATTTTTTCATTCTTTAGCCAATCTTGTACAAGCTTAGAAGAGTGTTTGCGATCACTATCGTGCTCATACACGAATGTTCGCGGCATCGCTTTGTTCTGTATACGGTATGTACCATCACATCTTCCAAAATGTCCTCGTACATAAATCTATCCATTTTGCCTCGTATACGGTGTAGTGGACCTATCCCAAAGAACTCGTTCTGAAAACCACTCCTATACGAGGACAGAGCCACCTCCATGCTTTATGGTGTGCTATGTATATTTTTTGTTCAGTTTTTCATTTTTGGGACGTCGAACTTCTAATGCACCGTCACTGGATTGTATTCACTGATTCTGATGGCTCTTGATTCCTCTAAAATACCCTTGATTTTAGATTATGATATAAATGGGCCATTTTCGGAAATATTAATTTCATGTTATGATGCATGCTGGTTTTTCTGGATTGCAGAATTTTTTATAGGGACTATGTTACCAGTTGCACAAAATCTCATTATATTTTTTGATAGTGTAGACTCAGTAAGAAGTAAGTGTTTTGCCATTATACATTGTTACCCTACTTATTAAATTCAATTACTGGATTACGCATTTCAACTGAGACGACTATTTTGGATAATGCCTAATCTTCGATTCCTCAATCTGTATATGGTAAAAAATAGTCCCAACGCCGTCTCCTGTGGTACACCCTATTCTATCGATTTTAAATAACTTATACCATCATAAACACCTTGCACTCTGTAGTTTAATTCTTTCATAGCTTGCAAAGTATATGGTGTGTCACAGTCTAAGATGCTTTTGACATGTTGCAAGGTTCAGTAACATGACCATACATTTACTATTGGTCTTAAAATATTCACTAATTTGTTTCCTTACATACTTTATAAACTCCTCAAACTTGTCAATATTTTGGGTAATTTAGTGAAGGAAGTAGAAGTTTTTGGATAAAAAATTATAATTATATTTTTTAAAGTGTAACGGTTTTCGTGCCTTATGGCCATCATCAGACACAGTACTAAAAATGAATAAGAAAAAACACCAGATTCTTAAGTCATGCAAATTTAAATATAACGCTATATAAACAAATCAATAGAATGAAATTTTAGGATGACATATTTTGTACTTACCTTACCCTAGAAGATATCTAGGCATAGAGATATCTGAAAATACTAAAAAGTGTTAATCATAATGTTTATAATACCATGTTTTTTTTTATAAAATAGTAGAAGTTTCCATACTTATTTCCAACTGCTATACAAAAATTAGCTATAATTCAAAATTATTACTATGAATACTCATTATATTATATGAAAATATAAATATCGTTAGAAATCGCATTCTATGTATATGCTATATAAATATTAGAAAGAAATATGCTTGTCAAAATAAAAAGTTTCCATAAATTTTTCCTCCACTGTACATTTAATTTCGCGGTGCTCGATTGCGGCTAAACCTTAAAACGGAAAAAAAAACCTTTAATAAGGGAAATGTTAATTGAGTTAGAGAGGCTACCTTTTAAAATTAGTTTAGTTGATATAGGATGTCCCAAAAAAGCGTGTTACATAATTTGATTATTTTTTATGGAACCACCTATATTTTTTTTTTCCAAAATTGGACACTCTCTTTAAACCTAAAGCAGTTTTTCTCTAAAATGCGACTTTGCCTAGATATTAACAATTTAAAGAAATTTTCACGAAAATCAATGTTGTAATGTACGCAATAGTACCTCTCATGCTTTAGCTCTAGCACCTATTTGCTAAATAATATTTTATTGACTTTATTCTCTCTTATCAAAATTGTAAGCACAGTTTCTGAAACACAAATAACTTGGAAGAATAGAGATTAAAAAAAACATAATGGGAAAAACAGCAAAAATTATGTAATATTTTCAACAACTTAGTTTTATATAGTGTTTACCTACAGTATTGGCCATAATAGTTGGAACTTTTGAAAATGTATTATATTTTGTGTGCCTTTTAATTAGCATTTTATTTTCTTTTATAAAGTTGTTGTACACGAAAAACTAGTCTTAATTAATTTAAATGTTGACAAAGATTCAGCACCAGTAGCAGTTCGGAATAAAAATTTAAAAAAATCTGCACAAAATACTTGGAACTAAATGATTTTTATTAAAAAACGACATAAAACATAATTTATTGAAACCATAATATTATAATTAATATTTGGTATGGTAACCCTTAGCATTAATTACTGCCTGCGTTTGTCTGTCAATGTGAGTCCAGGCTTCAACAAGCTTATGAAATAGTTCATCAGCATTTTTGACTGTTCCAGATGCCCAAATTTTGCGATCCAGATGTTCCCATAAATTTTCAATCCGGTTTAAGTCTGGACTCTGGGCCGGCCACTTTAAAACTGTAATCTTTTCTTGGTCCAACCATTCTTTTACCAATTTTGACAAATGTTTTGGATCGTTATCATGCTGGAATACAAAATTTACTGGCATAGACTCAAATGTGTAAGGCACCATTATATTTCGCAAAATATCCCGATACATAAATCGATCCATTTTCCCCACAATTTTATGTATGTACCAAGAAAAGTATCCCCATACTATTACATTACCACCTCCATGTTTAACCGTAGGTCGGATAAACTTTTTCTTGAGTCTTTCACCTTTCGGTCGTCTTACATGAAGTATTCCATCACTGGAAAACAGATTGAACTTAGATTCGTCACTGAATAGCACTTTTTTCCAATCTTGTACAGTCCAGTTAAGATGATCCATTGCAAATTGTAGATGTAACTTGACATTTTTCTTCCGCAGCAAAGGTTTTTTAGCAGGTCTATAGCTGTTAAGTCCACCAGAACACAATCGCCTTCTTACCGTTCTTGCAGACTCACCTTCATTTAATTTTTGTAAAATTATGGAGGATGACAAAAATGGGTCATTCTGGGAAATATTTAAAATTCGCCTATCTACACGGGCAGTCGTGGCTTTTGGGTCTTCCAGTGCTTTTACCTGGTACCACATTTCCAAATATACGATATTTCTTTATTATCCGTGACACGGTGTTCTTAGGAACGTTTAGTCTTTGAACAATATTACGCTGCCTAACATCGTGATTGTAAAAATCTAAAATTCTTTGGCGAATGTCGCTGGAATAGGCCTTGCCTTTTGCCATGGTAACACAAAATAAAATAAATAAAAAAAACCCACTTGCAGACTGGTGTGTCAAAGCCTGCCTGTAAAATACATCTTTTATAAAAAGTCCAAGCATTTTGTCCAGCACAAAAATTTAAAGTATTTCTTATTGTCTGAAACAAGATAACGTTGAAATTCTGGTATGCTTTTTTGTTTACTTATAAATATGTTTATTGATTGGATGTACAAAAATAAAATATAAATTTGAAATATTGGAAAAATTTTAAATTTTTGAAAGTTCCAACTTTTATGGCCAATACTGTATATGCTAGCAAATAGAAATATCCTAATTTGAAATCTTTTAAACATTGCTTACTTTTCCCGTTTTTTCTATACTGTATAGAGTTAGTCCAATACTGTATATGAAATAATATGAATTCTTGAGTTGTATGTAGATATTTATTTATTTTAAAACTATTGTTCTAGTATCGCCTGCAGGAGTAAACGGCGGTTACTACCAGGGAGGCGGCGCGTTGCCTGTGCAACAAGCACACTCGACGACGCCCCATGAAGCGCCGCCACACACGGTGACACCGAGCGCCGCTCCACCGACGCCGCAACCGGCAGCCCCGCCCGTCGTCGGACCCCCCGTTCAGGTGCCTCCGCACGCTCTAGTGAGTACTTCTACCAGTGAATACCAATTTAGACAAGAATCGCTTATAAGGTTGGTTAGGGTATAGTAAAGTAACCTTTCATTCTTATTACAGGGAAAATATTTCCTATAGTACGGTTATAAAGGATGGGAAATTTGATATGGTGAATTTTACTGAAATTTTTTAAGCCAATTAACAACGCTATTTGTATAGTGCGGGATCCCGTCACACATATGAGGGGGTCAGAAGCCAAGGGGTACAACTAACAATTTAAGAGTTTTGAGAATGTTTGATTTAAAGTTTTAGGTCATTAAAAAATATTTGGTGATATGTTATATTTCTGTTTTTATTAAATATTGTAATTTTAATGTTTCAAAATGCATTTCAGAAATTCTAGACATCATTTTTTGGTTAATATAAGGCTTTTTTGCGAGTTAAAACTAATAGGCCAGTCACTTAAACCCCTTTGCCTTAAAAATAAAATATATAACAATTTACCAAAATAAAGAAATGTTTATTCTAATGGAGAAATTAACATGAACTCAATATAAAGAAAAACATATTAATCTCAATCTGTGTCTGTATCCTCTTCTTGGGTGACATTAATTTGTTGTTGTTGAAGCCTTGAGGTTTTTCCTTTATATAACAGATCCTTGTAAAATTTATGATGGACAGGCGGAAGAAAAGGTAGTAGCTGCAAGAGATTCTGATACTTGGCCGGTTTGATTTTTGGTGGGGTAACATGCAAATTTGGCAATGCTACCTACAGTGATTGGCTGATTCCTTGGGCGTCCAGTAGTATTTTTTTGTTTTAGGTCCATTATATTAAATGCGATTTCTTGGTTGTAGACTTCCTTATAAAACATCTTGTAAGGTTCAGCTTTTTCAGAATGCAACCATTGCATCTTACTAAGGCCTACAATGTTTGGTTTCATGTAGCTATCCATTGGAGATATTGACTTAAAGTCCTGAGGCTGCATTTTAACCACAATAAATATGCGACTAACGCCTCCCACAAAATGGATCCAATCATCAGGAGTAAATATGTTTGTAAGCTTCCTTTTTGATTTTTCTATAAGGGCAAAATCCTGGTCGCACTCCATGAACGAATGGCCCGAGACAAGAAATTGATGATGTACGCTTTTGATGCGGGTATGTTGCACAATATAGGTCCAGAATTTCACTATATTTTTATTTTTATTTTGTCCGCCGCAGTTGTCACTGAAAGCTTCTATATGGGTAAAAGTTGGTGGCAGACATTCAATATATTTGATTAGACATGATAAAAGCTCCTGAGACCCTTTCGCTGCCATTCCCTCATGCCACATATACATGTTGGCAGTACCAGTAGCTAGATCCTGTATTCCAAGGTTGTATGTCCAAAGTGGATGTAAATAGTACACTTTGCTGCATGTAACAAATGGAGTGGGTAGAGTTTTTTGCAGGTCAAAACATATGGCACGACGAGTTTGGGGGGATTCTTTAGCTAAGTTAGTGGCCTGATTCTTTAAGGATTTAACAGAAGACACTTTCCTTAAATGAATCTCGTGGTCGCGGAGTAAGGCTCTCTTTTCTTCAGAACCTCGATCTAGGGCATCCATTTTGATTTTTAAAATATCACAGGTTGAGCAAGTGTCGGTCTAAGGCCGGTAAAAACTAAGGTTGAACTGAGTGTTAAAAATATTAGGGTATTTGCTGATTTTTACAGGATCTGTTCGTCGTTGTGAACAAAAGTCTTTATACAAACTGTATATTTTTGAAATATTTAATTCTGGAGATAGATATTTACGGTTTGGGTTATCCTTTCTTGTATAATGGCTAATAAACTTAGGAAAGGAATTTATATGCTCTTTCACTAAATTAATAGTAGCCTCGCTTAGTTTATTTCCAGGAGTATGACGACCTCTTTGATCTGTATGGGCGATTCCTGTTTCTTTATGTTTACTGACAGCGTTATAGAACCTCTTCTGAGAAATATCCAACGTACACAAAAAAAACTGCTTACAAACGCGATAATTTTTCAACGTTATGATTGTGCTGACGTTTTTTTGAGAAACTGCAAGTCGATGGGGTCGTTTAGGAATATGCTTAGAAACACATGAAACAATGAATGAAGTTTGCAAGTCCCAATCATTTTGTTTCTTTCCGAGATCCCAGAAATCTGAAAATATAGACATGCGCACTTCTTCGGTAAAATGTTCATTACATTCGTATCTACAAATGTGATTGTACGGTTTAACTGATTTTGCTTCATGAACTTCACCCCGCCGTCCAACGTACCTTTGGCCAGAGTTACGCTTTAGTTTTGCTTCGGATCGCTTCCACTGTGCTATTTTTCGTATTCGTTTCTTGGATGTACTTGCTCTTTCTGCTATGCTAAGCTCTGAATCTGAAGAAGACTGTGAACTATTTTGATTTGGGACGTAGTCCATATCAACATCGGAATTATCACTAAATAGATCTAAAAATTAAAAAAAAATAACGTCAAGGAAAATATTTCAACAAATTATAAACTTCAAAACAACTTAAAAACTGTAAAAACTTGCAAAACTTAACCTCTTCCACTTCGCGCGTAATCTACTAAATGACTGATGCTTAAGTGGCAAAGGGGTTCAAGCGCACTTAGTTCCCTATGCCAATTAACAATACGGGCGACTGAATCTGCTGATTTTCTCAACATTCCATAGAGAGCAGCACTAGTATTGAAACGCATTTCCATGATATAAAATAATGTTTCACCATTCAGTATTTACACTTAGATCGTTTTCTGAAAAAATGTCTCTTGGACCCCTTGGCTTCTGACCCCCTCATATGATCATGTGTGGTGACTGAATGGGTGATAAATAAGATAAGAGGTTTACTCGCTAAATACAAAACCTATTTGCTGCAAATCCAGATTGGTGGCAGTTTTTTGTAATTATATTGTAAAGTCGTGAAAAAATCGACAAAATTTCATGATTTGGGTAAAAGTTTACCTTTGCAGTATGTTAAATTAATAGGCAAGTAGTCTAAAAATCGTTGTGTTCAAATAACTGTTTTGAATGTATGACCACCCTTGCTGTTAATAACAGCTCGACATTTGTTTGCCATGCTCGTCATTAAATTGTCAACGTTGTTTTGCTCAATTTATAATCATTGTATACAGTTGAGCCTCTTGCATACAGTCAACAACTTTTGTCTTGACTGGAACACTAATCGTTAACGTAAAACACGCCTTTTCAACATATCTCAAACGTGCGCGATAGGATTTAAGTCAGGGAATTTCGCAGGCCATGACAATATCTGAATATTGTGCTGTTCCGAAAAGTTTCTAGCGGTTCTTGCAATATGCGAACGTCCATTGTCGTGCATAAGTACAAAATTTTCACCAAATTCTGTAGCGCGTGGATGAACAATTGGTTCCAGAATTTAACTGGGATATTCAAAGACCTATCGAAACTTCAGTCCAAACTATCAAATTTCCACCACTGTACCACCACCTCTAGCCTTCTCTGTTTTGATCGGATTACGAACATTCCTAAAAATGTAAAGTCTTTAAATCCCAATTCAGCAATTTTTCTGCGAACACCACCAGCGTTGTGAAAATAACTAATAAGTTTTTTGACTGTCTTCCTCTTTTGCGGCTTTTATTCTTCAAGACCCTTGGCATCCCATTAATATAATGTGTATGTGTTTATTATATAATAGAAATATATCATATGCCATTATGCAATAATTTCTTATTTATTTTATTTAAACGCTTGTAACTTCAAATCCGTTGCGAATTTCTGTATATACCTGACGATCTTTTTGTAAATTTTATGAGCAACTTTTTAATAACAATTTTTTTCGATATTACCCATATTTTTCGAGTTATTTGCATTTAAACAATTAAATTGTTTATAACTTTTGTGGTCTGTTCTGATTAGAAAATTATTATCAGAATCGTGTTCGGCCTCGCAAAAAAAACATAAAACAAGATACGTTTTAGCCATCCCACTAAATTTTGTACACTTTGCTCTCAGCGAATGGACTATTTTAGGTTTGTATGTTTTGTCTTCTATGATATTAATTATTTTAAATTGCACACACCGCTAAATGTTTTATGAATGAAATATTTTATTTAAAACTGGGCCTTCCTTACCGATACCCCGTACCCGCAGTTAGTATTTGTCAAACAATAAATTATTGCATTTAGATTAAATTAAATAACGGAAGGTATCGTTAAAGTTTTAAGTTTAATTTTCTATATACGTGAATTTAATACCCAAATTACTAAAGTTTTCTTTAGTAATTTGGGTATGCTGAATCTGAAAATTATGTCCATTTGACGTATAGTTTTCAAGATGTTGGTACAAAAATAGCACTTATGCAAAAATTTCGATTTTTTTCGCCAGTAATTTTGCAATTAACAACACGTCAAATCGAGTCTCTACATACCCGGTAACCACTATGAATTTTTTTATAGTGTTCTGATTCAAAATGCAATATTTCACAATTACATTGAATTTGCATGGTTGTAAAACTGTTATATCATTTTTGCTCGCGTCGTTGCGTATTATAACCACTTTAAAATGTCTCAATTGTTAATGAATCTAATTAAAATTGTTCAAGCTATGAATAATTTTTTAAAGAGTATAAATTACACATATAGTGTAACATATAGTATAAGATGTATAGATATATGGCCAGAAAATGTATAAAAAATCCGTGGTGGTGCGCCAAAGCAGCAAATATCTTTTTTTTAACTAACGTTTGTTGTGTATCAAACGTAATTATCTAATCCTTTGTCATTTTTTGCATTAAAATAAGCATGGACAATATCACACTGATGAATGTACTGTTCGGAACCAGCGACTCCAAAATACCCTAGAAAACACGCCAAACAGTTTTTTTTTGTATACCAGTGTTTTGAATACACTGCATATAGATTTTTTTTTTTTATTTGACTGTTGGTCCATTTTGCAAGAGTTTTCGGGATCCATAAACTAAACATCGAAAAAAACTAATTTTTTTTATTTCCCTACATAACTACATGGTCTAAAATATTGTTGTTTTCTTACAGTCCATAGGCACAACAGAATCAGCGGCGAACCACCACCCGCCAAAACCGGAACCGTCTGAGGTGCACTAACACTAGCGACACCGGGAGAAAACCACCCCGAAACGCGGGGCAGAAGCAGCAGGAGTGGTAATTTGAGGAAGAAGTGCGAAAAAAATAGATCACGTTATTATTTTTTTTTAATTCCTTTGTTCATATTAGACCTTGGTTTGATACGGTATACATATCGAAAAAAAAAAACGCTTTTCTTGAAAACATTTACATCACAACAGATGGACAATAGATTATGGTTTCTTTTTTATTAAAATCACTTTTTACATTATTTTTTCTGTCGGTTGGTTGAGTATGGAAGAATGGGACAGAGGCTCTGGGAAAGTTATTGAAGTTATCAAACGCGTTGTCATTTTTGGCATGGACTGTAAAATATTTGAGGTTTTTTTTAAATATATTTTCTTGCCTGGACAAAAATGACTGTAACTTTAAATCAAGTAATGTATTAATTCTGAAAATGTTAACTTTCAAGCTTCAACCCCCTTCTTCTTGCACGCGACCGCATTTCACATACGCAAGACGAATAACATTAATTGGTGATTACAATATTTTTTAATTAAAACAATTAATTTAGGTTTAGCAAAGTATACTTGTATGTATTTTTTTTTGGTCACGATGATGTTTGTACATATTTTGTGTCAAGATTATTTTAAAATTAACTTACGGACATTGAAATATTATTCTTCGAAATTTTTGAGTGGTGGTGACGAAGAACGAAGGTATTCTGTAAAGAAATTTGTAATTTGTTGAGAAAATGCGTCCCTTTTCACGGTGTATGGTGTATGCAATGTTTCTGTTAATTCTACTTTAATACGTAATTATTTTATTTTTATTCAAAGTACAAATTTTCATATGGGTGGGAATATAAATCTTAATTTTCAAAGCTAATGTTAAGGTTTAATAAATTGGATATTGGTAATGTTGTCTCCACTCTAAGGTTTGATATAATTGTCAAATATCATTATCAACTTCTTCTACAAGACCCTACCTAAGACTAAATAATTAAAGAAATACATAAATTTTGCTTTAGATAAGGTCCAGTGGTAACTTAACAATTAGCTCTTTTGATATGCAGGCTTAATAAGAAAAAAGTTTTAAAGGACAAAAGTGTCGCGGGAAAATGTGATCAAAGTATGAGTCCAACCACTTGGCCGTTTTTCAAGACCATTGTAATTTTTTTACATGGATTTAAAAAAATATGCCGGATTTGAAAGGTACGAGAAATTTTATGAATGGTGTTTCAAGCGACAGAAAGGTTACATAAAGGTCAACTTCGTCTTAATAATAGGTATTTACTTGGGAACAGTAAAATGGCTTTAGATAAGAATTGTCTAAGACGTTAAGTTAGCGCTATTAATCGAAAGCCGTGACATTGAAATTTTTAAGGTGATTTCAAAGACGAGGCGTATTTTGAATTCGAACTTTCTATGATTCTTTAGCACACCTTTTCATCTGGTATAAAAATTAGGGAGTTTTCTTCCATATTAAAAATCTCTTAAACCTTAATAAACCTACTCTTGCTTTGATCTCCTTTGCCTCTGATAGATTTTAACTAACGTTGTTTGTGATTGAAATGGGACACTATGTAACTATTAAACCCTTATGGCCAAAGATTATTTAACATACCCATTGTTCGCAAAAAATTTTTTGTAAAATTTCACGCGTGAAAAAAAGGCATGGACAGCTTTAAGGATAAAAAAGAGATACCATGACACAATTTACGTTCCCCTTCCATTACGATCAAGAACTCCGCTGTCTTTTTGTTCAATTAAATATAATTCCTGTCGCTTGTCTTTTTTGGCGCATGGGACTGTGTAAATATTTGTTACCGACCAAATGCTTTTATGACTAAAGGTATTAAAAGATACAACTTAATTAACCTCCTGACGCAGGTTAAACTGCCATCTTTTAACATTACTTTGGAGGTCATTCAAAGGTTGTAATAATTTTTGGGAGATCTCCGAATGAATAGGCTTCCTCAATTCTGTAGCAGTATTTAGCGTGTTTAAACACGTTATTTTTGTAAACTTCTTTTCCTAAAATCCTGGATTAGCAATATGGCCTGGACGGACAGTCGTTTTTCATTGTAAATTATACAAATAGATCAGGCCCTAGGGATATAAAAAACATTTAAAGGTGAACCTAAATAGACAAAAATAAGCTTGAGTGTTGTGTTTAGAACAAGTTTTTGAAAATCCTTTGTTTTATTGAGGTTCTGCTGTTGTTAATAAATTTTAAAGCGTTTTAGTATTTAGCGTAATTTTGCACTGATTTTGTCGTTTAAATAAGAGTCCATAAAATTCAGTTCTGTGATATGTGTCTTGAGAAATTGCACTTTAAACTATTGTTTTCTAAATTCGTAATTTCCTGTGTGTTCAAAACGAAGATTTAAAGCTCACTTCAACCCGACTCACTTGTAACTGGTTCTTAAACAAAATCGAAAATGCCCTTTAATGGCAAATCATATGAAGGGTGTTTCCTTAATATTGAAAGGAAGCGAGTACCTTGAATAAAATTAAGAAGAGTTGCAATAGATCTAATATGTTGGAAACAGGGTCATTTTTTATGTTGGAAATAGGGTCATTTTTTAAGGGCGAGTCGATGTTTAAATGGAATACACAGGAAAAAGGGAACACTTAACAACTTTTTTAATTTTCAGATAAATAAATGAAATTTAGTATATAGATTCAATAGCCAGAAAAGCATCTTTTGGCATATTTCGATATTTTTTGTTACTTTCGGTTTAATAGGAAGTCACACTTTTTTATTTTAAATGGGACAGTTGGTATATTATTCGTATTTTGATAGGAAATAATATTCTGAGATTAATGATGCCGCATTTGCTACTTTTTGTTTTATACTCAGAGGAAAAATTAGTTTTTTAAATTTTGAAATAAGGCCATAACTGCATTGAAAGTTTTAATTATTAATCAAATAATCACGGAAAAAATATTCATTGTGTTTTATTACTTGATATCAGTTTTTCAGCAATACAGTCAGTAAACACTTTAAAAAAAATTATTTCAAAAAACGTTGCAAATTTATTTGAATGACAAATATTAATTGAACTTGACAAGATGTCATGTATTATGTCAATTGAAAAATAATTCAAGAATGCGTCAAAACGCAGCCTCCTAGTCACGACTTCAAAGCCTTCTATGCTATTTCTGTTAATTAAATGCCTTTATGTATATGACTTAATTTTTTTCTTCTTTGGGCTTATTTATCCACCGATTTAAAAAAATAATTATACTAAATTGCTGAGAAAAAAACCTTATTTCAAAAGTGACTGTTCCTTATAACGTGCTATTAAAAAAAATAAGTAAATGCCAAAATTACTGGCTTGGACATTTTAAATAGGCGTGTAAAAGATTTAAGTCATAATATGCAATGAAAACTATTTTACCTTGATTACTTGATTAAAAATTAAAACTTTCAATGCATTCATGGCACCCTATTTTAAAATACCTAATAATATACCAAGTGTCTTATTTAAAATAAGAAAGATAGTGTTACTTCTGGTTAAGCAGGAAATAACGGAAAACAACTGAATTTGTCAAAAGATGCTCTTATAGTAATTCCATCAATATACCAAATTTTATTTGTTTATCTGGAAGAGTAAAATAGTTATTAAGTGTCCTTTTTCCTGTGTCACCCGGTATATGCCATTATGTAAGGAATATAACATATAATTTTCAATGACTCATAGATTTGGCTGAATGTCAGCGATATCCTGAGTTATGTTGGCCTTAAGGGTCTCGTTTGATTGCCATTGGTATATACCTGCGATTCCAGAAAACCCCACAAAAAATAGTCGAATTGCACAATCTTGGCCAATGTATGTCACCTCTGCGAGAGATAATCATACCCTCAAATCGTTCACTGTGATCGTGTCGAGCGTTCTGCTGGAACCACATGTCGTCCACGTCTATATCGTTCAATTTCGGCCAAAAAAAAATCGGTTACCATCTTCTGTAACGGTCGTCGTTGATGGTGATTGCGTCATCCACGTCGTTCTCGAAAAACTACGTACCAATAACGCCGTAGACCCAAAATCTCCCTTGAACCTCCTGTGGGTTGGCATCGCTCCATATGTAGCAATTCTACTTGTTAACAAAAGCATTCATTCAAAAATGCACCTCTTCCATCACGAGTTCGAGAGCGTTGTCTATGGCCATTAACTTTACGTTCTTGTGTCAATAGCATCTTGGACAAGTGCAGACTTAAGTCCCAACCTAAAATTCGCCAAATTGAAGGAATTGACTGTCTCGTGTTTTCCTGATCACTTACCGGATAGCGGTCATGTTCTTTGCCGATCTATCACTTCTTTGACGTACGGGTCTTGGCTGTTTGTTTACCGAACCGGTCGTCTCGAATTTAGCCACCAAATATTGATGGGCTACCTACAATGGGCGCAACGTTCGCACTAACGAACACTCATTTTTAATAATAAAGTTTTATTATTTGGACGTGCTACTCACTTCGTTACAAACTTGCCATGGTGTTTTGATATCAGTAACTGAATAATAAACAATAGGTTGGACAAACGTCAACAAAACAACACGGCTGCCACCTTCGACCCGTATCAATTGAAAAACCCTATAAATAACCTTTGAGATACAGGGTAAAGTTTGAAGACTTAAGACTAAAAACACTTTTTTAGCGTTCTCGGTGGCGTTCGTGAGCGATTTGAATATGATTCAAGGAACCCGTAGCAGACCTCTGGTTTTCTTCAACAAATGAAAATTATTTTTAAAAATCTCATTTTCAAAGGGAATCTACTTTCTTAGATTTTTTGTCTGCCTCATCAAAAAATAAAAAACCTGTTTCATTATGGCCATATCGTTAAAATCTGATTAAGTCCTCATTGTTTTTTTTTTAGTAAAGTAAATAAATTATTTACTTCTTATCAGTTTAAAATATTGTCTTTTTAAACCGTGTGACAGTCAAAAAATAGGAAAGTTCCTTGGTAATGAATAATTAGAAAATAATTTTAATTTAACGAAAAAACCGTGGCGTATCACTTTTTGTTTAATAATTTTCAGTTTAAACCGCTTTTTAAAGTGTACAAACATTTTACAAAAATATCTGGTGTGGTTAACGATAAAGTGTTTTTTTTTCTTTAAATTTTATCACCATGTAGCTCAAAGGCATGTTTTTATATTTTTATTCAGTTCCTTGAATAAGGATTTTTTGCCATATTAAGGAGACACCTTGTAAGTACTGAAATATCTTTTGAGTTGGGTCATTTGCCGTAGCGGTAATACGTCTTACCGTATTTACTCTACTCAACCACTCAATACATTATGGGTTGTTAAGTACATATAGACCGAGGTAGATAATCTAGAAAAACCGTCCTAATCCACAAATTAATAATTTATTTAAAATGTAACCTACATAGTTATGATTTTCGACTACACGAATATGGGGATAATTTCAGGGAGTCACATGAGTTTTATTAGAGTAAGTGATCTTAGATAAAGGAAGGATTATTTTTAGTTTTTTCCGTTGTCCACCATGTGTTTAAAATCTTTAAATGGGTATCAAAAAACTCTTTTTTTTTTACTTTTTAAATCATTTAAACACACTCAGTTATTACCGAAGTACCTTTTTTAAAAGGTTGGTGTTAATTATGATTTATTTACTTAGCACGGGGTTTTTTGTTTAGACTACTAAAGTTAAAACCGTTCGATTCCCTTTGATATCATTGGCTATATATTGGAGAAATGTATGTTTTTATATTGCAGTGCAAAATGGTAAAAACAGGTCATAAAGCGTTTCTCCAACTTTAAAAAGTTTGCCTAAACTATATTTTGCAAACGAAAGCGAAAGTTATTCTGTGAACTTTCACGTTTACGAACTTTAAGTTTGCGATTAACGATTTTGAATGCTTATTGAAATTCAACTGTTGAGGTAGAGTTAATAAAGAAATCAATACACCGTACATCGAGACGAAATATTGGTCAATATTTTCACAAAAATAAAATTTTGGCAAATAGATTAGCGAATTTAAAGGGCAGAGTGTCGGTCATTCTCGTGCATTACTATTCTCTTATCTTCACTTGTATAAAATATCATGATTAATTTCTGTTATTTGCAAATATCTACATCTTTTAATAACGCATTTTCATTTCTGCTTTTTATTTAGAGGTGTAGATATTTCGGTAATTTTTTTAGTGTAATACATTTAATCAAAAAAAAAAACTTTTAAGGATGTCAAGATTATAGATTTAAAATGAACTTTTTAGTTGGTATTATTGCAAAATATTTAAATAGAGCCTTAATATTTTTCTTTGTACAAATTGGGCATTTTTTTTACTCGGTCTACAAAACGCTTGCAGGAAAATATATAAAAATATTTTAAAAAATAGCCCGGCGTTTTAATTTCGAGTTTAACAAATTTATTGAATGCCTAGAGCGTTATAGGATGCATATTTAATAAAATGTGGAGACGAAGTGGACTTAAACAAATACCAGTACGGTGAAGTGCAGTTAATTCTTCTTTTTCTTATAAATTGTAGGATAAATGATAGTGATATTTGTAACTATTACCGTGATTTTTGAGGTGCCCGTTGGACAATATCTTGTTTAATTTGTCCGATTTCGTACAGTTTTTATACATTCCTATGCCACTGACCCTTGTAAAACCAAAAATATTTTTTTTTTAAAAAAGGGTCAAAGTGATAACATCAAACGCAAACATTTCTGTTAAAATAATTTTAAACAGTTGCGGTGTACTATTTGCTCAGTATATTTTTATATAAAAGAGAAATTCGTGTAAAGTAGAAAATGGTTCACCAACTGATTATTCTAAATACTTTGACGGGCAAATTAAACGACCAGCGCTGACGGGCTTAAAATATTTAATTTAAAAGAGCAAAACAAATTTTGTAGGGCTATTGGACTTCCACATAAATTTTTTGAAATAAACAAAAAAATAAATTTGTCTAAAAAATACTACTACCGTGGTTTTAATTTTTAGCAATACAATTTAACGCCTTTTTTACTCTGAATATTAGGTTAAGGGATATTTGAATAGGTTAAGTAAATAGAATTGTAGACCATAAATAGAGGTATAAAATTCCTATAATAAAAGATTAAAAGTTTTTTTCTTTCTCATACCTATATTATTTTTTCATGCTTATATGAATGCTTACTTGCATGGTTAAAGTAGAATAGTAAACGAGGAGTCGAGTATAAATTTGAAAAAATCATAATATATTTGTATTTGGCATATGGTTGCCAATGTAGACGGATAGGTGTGATCATTTGCAATTATTTGAAGATACGGGCGGTCTAAAATTCAAGGCAGAGTAAAATATTATGTTTTTCGCAGTGAATTATGTGTGTGACTTTTCTAATAAGCAATTCATATTTATTTGTTTATTAATTATATACTATTTGGAACCTAATCATTGGTATAACTTGGGAGCAAAATGTAACATTTCATTCTAACGTTAAAGGGAGATAATTACACATTACTATCGTAGTTGACTTGCTTTTTTCTATTATGATTTGGACATAGTTATGCATAACGCGACCAAGCGCCAAATTCGAATTTTGGGTATTATTGCGCCATCTAATGGCCAAAGACTATATTTATCTACAAAACGCTACTTGAACGCTACAAATTTATAGTAACGACATAATTTTAAGTTAAACTAAGCGCCAAACGGTTTATAACACTAGATGCATTTTGCATAAAGCGACTAAATGTCACGAAATTTTGCATTACCGAACCAAACGTCAAGATACTTGGTGCTTGGTTTAGTATTGCAAATAGAAAAATATAAAAAATAGATCCCTAATATCATTGGCCTCTTGTTTGTATTTTATTTATTTGTATTATTTTGGATGTGTCATTTAATGCACTAACTAAGTCTGTTGGTGCACATACAATTTTAAATTAGACTAGAAAACGTGTGAGAACGTAGAGAATTTCTAGTGCTAAGGTTAATACTTGTTTAAAATTAAAAAACAGAGTTGAAGGAGTAAAATATATGAGAGGAGTTGTTAGCGGCGGGAAAAACAAAGTATCAGAAGATAGAGTCCAAGAAGTAATCTGACACATTGATCAATTTCCAAAATACAAGTCACATTATTCTAGGGGACAAACAAGCTGCATATATCTACGATCGGATACTACATTAAACGTTATGTACAACCTGTACAAGGAAACATCAGAGAGCCCAATCTCATTTTCAAAATATAAAGAGATTTTTCTGAGTAATTTTAATCTTAAGAGAAAGCCACTAAAAAAAGACACCTGCAGTTCTTGCAACAAACTAGAAGTTTTGAAAAATACAACAAATCTTGAAGAGCAAAATAGGTATAAGATGGAAAAACAAAATCATTTAACTTTATCTAGTGAGACGAGAAATGCAATGAACGCAGACAGAAAAAGGGCCGAGGAAGACGAACACCTTGAAGTACTCACCTTTGATATGGAAAAAATATTGCCTCTTCCTCGTATACCGACAAGTGTTGTCTTTTATAAAAGACAGCTCTGGTTATCTAATTTGGGTATCCACACAGGAAAAAATAATAAAGGGTATTGTTATTTATGGTTGGAAGGTATGGCAGGTAGAGGTACTCAGGAAGTGGGTTCCTGTTTACTTGTAAACATCTGATTTTATGGTCAGAAAGCTGCGGTGGCCAAAATCGCAACATCAAAATGGTTTTATTCCTTATGACAATGTTTGTTAATCTTTCAATAGAAAAGATAACGTTGCGTTTTTTAACATCTGGTCATAGTTATCTACCTAATGACACAGATTTTGGAGATATCGAATGCGCATTAAAACTACAACGAATATTGTATACAGCTGATGACTATATAAATATTATGAAATCATGCCGCAAGAAAAATCCACTTCTCCATAAAATGGAAAAAGAACATTTTTTTCTACTACTAAAATCGAAAAAAATATTAGTAATCGAAAAGTAGATGTGACAAACAATAAAATAAATTGGCTTCAATTTAAAGAAATCGAAATTCGAAAAGACAGTCTTAATATTCCTTCAGAATATTTGTTAAAACTTCTCTTAGGGATGAAACCAGGAAATTAATATAGAAAAAAAGCGTGGAAGACCACAAAATAAGGAAACTTCAAAAACCAACTTTAAAAATCTACTTGAAAATTTATGGCCAGATGGAAAGCCTATTCCAGAGAAAACACTGGAAACATAAAGTTTTTGCTTCCTCTGATACCAAAAGATATTTTATAAAAACCTCGTAGGTGATCCAACTATTGAGGAAGACTTGGAAGGGTATGATGGGCAACCGGATTTTGACATTGAGGATGAAGCAGAATAGAATTCTTGGGTAGCTGGTAATGGTAATGTTCCAAAGAAATATGCAGTTTTTTTTGACGTTTTAATTTGCTTATAGCATATATTATTAGTAAATAAAGTTTTTCAAAGGTGATTTAATTTTACTCTAATCTTATTGTTCCTTTTATTTAACTAGCCTTTTATTTTATTTTTAAACTATATGTTTCGACTAACAGCCCTACTGCTGATTAGGTTTTCGATCAGCCGAAAATATTCTAAGGAAGGCTGACTCAAAATAAAAAGTTCCTGTATACGTGGCTTTTTTTAGAACTGTAACATTTTAATTAGTCACTTTTTATTTTAAGTAAAAAGTAGGACTCTTAGTCAAAATATACAGCTTTAGAATAAAATAGCTTTGCATAAACGAGCTATGCGACAAATTTGGCGTGCGGTTCAGTTTTGTAAAATACAAATACCCAATAATATGTAAAAAGCATTACAAGACTAAGCGACAATTTTTATCATAACTTCTAAAATGTTCAATTTTTTGCTAAAAGCTTTTGTAGAATGATTTGAAATAGTGCCTTGTATATATCTTGCAAAAACTGATCTTCATTCTAATTTATCTACTTTTAAGGCCACTTGAAACTTAATTGTGTTTTCCCAAAATTGTGATTTTGGCGCTTGGTCGCGTTATGCATAACTGCGTCCATTTGTAACAAATGCTTAACAAAAAAGTTAATGATATAAGTTAAACAGTTTTCTTCGACAGAATAAAATACAGTCAAGTCCGCCTATAACGAACTTTTTTATAGCGAACATTTTTTACCGGCCATAACGATTTCGCTTATAGCGCACTTCCGTATATAGCGAACCTGTTTTTGCCGATCTAGAATACTGTTTGCCTTTTATAACGAACTTTTTGTGTGGTATTCACAGCGGCAAAAACAAGTTCAAAACTCCAGCCTATGGATCAAGAAGTAATACGTTCTTTAAATTGTAATTACAGAAAAATTGAATTTTTTATGAAAATGTTAAATGCAATGGACACAAACAAAAAGTTCTCTATAGACCTTTCAGATGCCATAATGGGATTTTCAAGTAAGGAGTTTGAATATGAGTCACATGATGATATACAATTTAAAACAGCATCAGTTAGAAGAATCGGAACCTGATTCAGATGTTGACATGGAAAATTTGGTGGAAGAACAAATTAAGGAGAAATTTCCGAATTTCCAATTTAGCAAATATGCTGAAATCGATAATGACATGGTTACAAGAGAAATTTCAACGGATGATAAAATTGTGGATAAAATAAGGAGTTGATGAAGATGATTCTAATAAAAATAATAATGGCCGTTCCTGAAATCATAATAAATATGTCAGAAATTCGTAATTTTTTGGCATCATGTCATCGGAGCCTTCCTTTTGTAATCTCGAAAGCTACATAAACACCATATTTTTCTTACAGGAATATTACTCAATCAAAAATTACTGATTACATAATGAATATTTAGGTGTTATTTTTTTATTTGTGTTTTCGATTAACAATATATTAATGTTTAATTTCTTATTAAATACATATGTATAAACATACAAAATTTATCTACATTATGTATGCACATTTAGAATTTAGACATATTAGTTTTTGGCAGTATATGTATTTCTAAAGGGTGTCCCAATAGGAACGCACGTTTTGAATTGCGCAGCATTCTTATTTTATCGCAGTATGTCAAAAAAAAAACTGGAAAGAATAATGTAAACAGTTTGCGGTTAGTAGCAATGGAACGATATACGGTCGAGCAACGAATTATTATTGTTAAAACACACTACAAATATGGAGAATGTTTTTCGGAAACAGTTCGTAAATTGCGGGGCATTTTTGGTCGACACGATGCACCAAATCACACGACCGTCCAAAGACTAATTGATAAATTTGAACAATATGGTTCTGTCGTGGATGTAAAAACACCAGTGCGTCACCGTACTACCGTTCTGTTGAAAATATTGCCGCAGTGCGTGAAAGTGTTGGCGAGAATCCGGGAATCTATCCGTCATCGTGCACAGCAGTTGCACATTTCGAAGAGCGCTACCCACCGAATTCTAACAAAAGATCATCATTTATATACCTATAAGATTCAATTGACCCAAGAATTAAAGCCAGTGGACCATGCGACGCGCCGTACATTTTCTTCTTGGGTATTGCAAAAACAACAAATGGATGTCGATTTTTCGAAAAAAAAATAGTTTACCGATGAGGCACACTTTCACCTTAATGGCTGTGTTAATAAACAAAATTGCCGAATTTGGGGCGAAGAAAATCCTAGTCATTCATGAGAAGAAAATGCATCCATTAAGAAGTCACTGTTTGGTGCGGACTTTAAACAGGTGGAGTAATTGGACCGTAGTTCTTAGAGGACGAGGCTGAAAATGCAGTTACCGTGAACAGCGAACGCTATCGTAATATGCTCACTGAGTTTTTATGGCCTCAATTGGATGGTATGGATACGGGCGGTATGTGGTACCAACAGGATGGTGCGACATGTCACACTACACGTGAAGCAATTCAATTGGTGCAAAGAAAGTTGAACCAGAACTGGCCCGCAAGATCATGAGATTTAACGCCTTGTGCCTTTTTTCTTTGGGGTTTTTTAAAATCCCTCGTATACGCTAATAACCCAACAACAATTCAAAAGTTGAAAACGAAATTAGACGTATTATTAGCGAAATTGGGCCGCAATTATGTGAAAATGTAATTGAAAATTTCTCAAAACGAATAAGAGTCTGTCACGAAAGTCGAGGCGGCCATTTGCCAGATATTATTTTTCACGTTTAATTGCAGTGTATTAGCTTTACATTAAAATATAAATAACACTCAGTTTAAAATAAATTATGACTTTTATTTACCAATTAAAACGCGCGCTCTTATTGGGACACCCTTTATATACTATATATACAGGGTATCCCAAAAATCAACGATAAGCCGAAAACGGGCAATAAACGACTCACAGATTTAGAAAACCGAACCAAGGACAAAATCCTGCCAGAACAAAAATCATGAGTCAGATGGGGTGCTCGAGTGAGAATTGCAATGCATTTTAAATTGGACAGACCGGTAGCAGGTTTTCTACACGTGTCAATGAACATTGTAGAGAGATTGAGAAGAGCAAGAACCGAAATATTTGCCCTACAAGCATCAAATCTAACTTTGCATGACATGTTTATACTAACAACCATAGTTTTAATCCAGCTACTGACTTAAAGCTTTTACATTTCTACCGGAAAAGCAATAAACTTGATCTGTTGGAAATACTCGAAATAAATAAAGCTACACAAAACAACCATTACTGTGTTAATGATCAAGTACATCATTCTTGTACTCACTTTTTCAACTCACTGTATCTTAGCTCTTCATAGTCTCTTAATACATTGTTCTTGCCCTTTACAATTTCTTTTATATAGTGCTGATTCGTTGCTTTCCTTCTTCACAACGTACGAATCATTATGTTAACCGCGCCATCTAATATGTTCTCTAAGAACCCTATGCTTTCCTCTTGGTTTAACCAGAAAGTTGTAGTAACACGCCATCAGGTACCATGGTACTTCTAGAACTTCTTCCACAGATGTCACCTACATTTGAGTTTAGAATATATATTTTTTAGCATACTGTTCGGTCCTTGCCAACAACAGAATGTAAATAAATAAAACTAAAAAAAAATAATAATAAATAGAGGGTTTTTTGCCATGGAATCAAACCCTGGGGCGTATATCCAATACCAATTTTAAACCGTGACTTTTTTGATGTTACTATATGGTGGCAAAGTACTTTTTTTAATACGAAAAAAATCCAGACTTAATAAACTAAATATCGAAAATTGATATTTTATATGTAAAACTAGGAAGCACATTTCTTCCAGTGGTGGGCAAACTACTTTTCCTCCCTAGAGAGAAAACGAAGTTCTTTCTTCACGAAACACAAGAGCAAGATCAGATTTTCCATCGTTACTTATAGTGATATTATAAGGGAGCGGTGTTAGATTACCTCCACGAATGAAAATTGCTTTCCAATTTATATCTACCTACCACTTATTTTTTTTCCGTTGTTAAATTATGAAGTGGTGTCCAATTTTATGAAATTTTCAGCAACAAAAGTTAGGGATGTGTCATTTTCTCCCTAAGGAGAAAGAATGTAGACGTGTGACTACACTGATCCAAAAAGTAAAAACAATTCATAAAAAAGGTATATTTTATTTAACATAATATAAAAATTATTATTACAAACTTTCTTTGGCTAAACTTAAGATAAAAATTACTCCATAAATATCATGAATAATGAGTCTAACTAAACATGGCACTTGCGGTAACATAACATATTTTACTAATTATTTTATACTTTACAGTTTAACGCCCTACAAACTATTATAATATGAACAAAGAAATGCATTATTTAATAAACGTAATGTAAGAAAATCATTTTAGTCTGACATATTTTGCCAGATACGTCAAAATGGGAAAAAGCACATAAGTAAAATTGCACAGCTTTTTTAAATGCCCTAAGTTTTAATGAAAATTTCCTTAATGTAAAATTTAACCTAAAACGTTTTGTACAATGTGCAAAAATAACAAATAAAATTGTACTTTATTTGAACATCTTTGGAAAATTTTAAAGCTTAATTTCTAAGCTAACTTGGATCGGACTTATTTGTTCACAACAAGCGTCTCAAGAAAAAAGCAAAAATTAAATTTAAATATGCTAATATTAATTAACTAGTAACAACATGCAGTTTGGTTTTTGGAGGTTTGGGAGGAGGTGTGGGCGGCGCATCCGTATCCAGCTCCTCATTGGTGTTGGTAGAAGGGAGGGGCATTTGTAACTGGGAGAATCGCGTTAGTGACGCGGTACGCGAATGTAAAAAACTCACGTTTTCGTTTATGCACAGGCTGCCGAAATTTTTGGAAAATTCAATCAGACTATCCTTGTGCTTAGCGGGAATTGGCGGAGGAATTTCCTCACTTATCTCGCTAGTATTAGAGTCCGTAGTACCTGCAAGTAATAGGAAATTTACTTAATTTAAGAGAGGTCAAGTTTCAAAGATAAATAAATATAATCTTATCACCATCAAATAGTATGAATGGCGAAAGAAAAAAGGGCCATCATAATGCATGCAATCACCTGAAAATAGCAATATTTTCGTCCGTGCCTTTGCATCCACGGTCGGCCAACACATACCAAACAGACATCCGTCTGTTTGGTATCTGTAGGGTGATACGTCGCTCGCAAGGAGACTACAGGAAAGAGTCCGATCTGTATGGTAAACGTACTTATCGAAAAATTAACGATAACGGAAAGTAGCCACTTTCTGAATCTGATTCTGTTTTGCTTTTTCTCTAATCATCAAAGGTGCCGCTCACGGAGACTTTCCAAACCCGGTTATTGGTCAATTATGCGTACGCGTAACCTAATTTGTGAAGCACGGAGATTAGTTCCTCTCTTCTTGGTGGAAGGTTCGTAACTATCCATTATTTATAATGACAATAGTTCCCTCCACCAATATTATTTTTTGTGGTTTATTTGTCAACGGTGCTGCTGAAAGTCTCCGTCAGCGGAGCCTTTGATGATTAGAGAAAATGCAAAATAAAATATTGATAGAGGCAACTATGACTGCATCTTAAACCCACATTATTTTTTTTTGCTTGCGTGGTTAAAGTAGAACAGTAAACGAGGGTACGAGTATAAATTGAATAAAAAAATCATAACATAACATTTGTATTTGTCATATGGTTTGACAATGAGGATGGACAGGAGTGATCATTTACAAGTTATTTAATAATCACTTGAAGATATGGTCAGTTAAAACTTCAGCGCAGAGCAAGAAATGGTTTTTCGCCGTGAATTTTGTGCGACTTCCAATAAGCAATTCATATTTATTTGTTTTTTAAATTATATACTATTTTGACCCTTGTCATTTATATAACTAGGGAGTGAACACTTTGCCTCACAACACTCGTGAAAAGGAGAAAATGGCACTGCAACCGAAGTTGACCAGTTTTTTCCTATTATAATAATTGCTTAACAAGGGGAGTAATTAGAAATTAGAATCGGGAGCACATACTGGGGTGAGTAGGAGCAATAAATTCTTAATTTTCGAACATTTCTACTTCAGGACACGATATTTTTTTCATTTGTGTCAGGAACCTTTGTTTACTAAATCACAAGATTGTGCCAAAGGAGAACTTTATGGGTTTTATGCAGGACTGTTATGAGCCATTGTTTTGTGGAAGGACGTTTAGAGTTCTTTAAAGTCTTTATTTACAAAGAATCACAATGCTTTATCAAGAATGATTTAATTCATCATTGGTTCAATGCAGACTTTCAACGCATTATACTATGTGGTCAACAGGATATAACTATATCCGACCATAGGATGATCTGATTAGAAATCGTTTCGGATAAAGAGGAAGCTCTCCTGAAAAGAAATTGAAGGGCCACCGACTGGATTAATTTTAAAGAGGGTCTAGTTGAGTCTATGGATACTCTAGGTGAAGCCATCTCCTCCAAAGAGGAGCTAAGTACAGAGGTAATGAGGCTAAACAGTATAATTATCCCTGGTGAAATGACACTCTGGACTGTCTTAAAAAATACTTAAGAAAGTTGCATCATCGCGCTCCCAAGGGGGGAATTCAGGAGAATTGGAATGCACACTTAACAGCTAGAAGGAAATTCAAAAATGAAGTCCGACGCTGTAAAAGAGACTGCTGGCGCAAGTTCTGTGGAGATGGAATCTCTCTCAGATACAGCACTATTTGTGAAGCTACTAGGATCTGACAGGAAAACTGAGATAGGATGCTTGAAGAAAGAAACTATGGACTTTAAACAAAGAAGAGACTATCGAGCATCTTCTTAAAATTCATTTTCTTAGAGAAGGATATGTTGCCCCTTGTGGCGAGGAACCAGAGCCAAAGCCATTCTGGAAACTCGCCAAAAAATAGTAACAAACGAAGCCATTGCTTAGGAAGTGGCTGAGTTTAGTCCATATAAGTCTGCGAGGCCTGATGAAATCATACCTATGATGCTGCAGGTAGGCCTCGAAACTACATTCCTCAACTTAAACAGCATTCTCGAGGCCAGCATTGCAATGGGGTATGTTCCATTAGCATGGAGGGCGGCAGATGTGGTATTTGTTTCAAAACCGGGCAAGAAAGACTACCGGCAAGCAAAGTGCCTACATGAAAGGGAAGTCGACGGAAAAGGCCCCTCTGAGCTAGTCAAACAGGGCTGTCGGTCAACTCAGAGAAGACCGAGCTCATTTTCTTTAATAAGAGGCGAAATTTGACAGGCTTTAAACCTTTCACTAATGTATCAGACTTGCATTGGGGCAGTATATGAAATACGTTAGACAAAAGTTACTTTAGACAGCAAACACGTTCAAAACTCACGTAGAGCAGGCATTAAACGAGCCCATATATGGCAAGTACAGCGAACAAGAGGTACAAGATGGGGTCTAAAACCCCATCTTCTCCAGTGGATTTATACTGCAGTCATACGACCTAGGATCCGTGGTATGGTAGCCAGTGGCATTAAAGGTCATCAACACTGACTCCAAAGACAAATCTGTTTGAGAGTGGTCTGTTTTCATTAGAACAACACCGGCACCTCTAAATATTCTTGGGCTATCGGAAGTCCCAATATGATCATCCAATCATAGATGGAAAGATCATGGATGGAAAGTACCAAATCAGTCGAAGCCAGATTGCACTGGATGAACTGGATGGAAACGAACACCGAAAGAACTCGGGAGTCCTTTCGGCTAGCGAAACACACAACGGGTGTCCAGGGCAATGAATGGGCTGACGAACTAGCAAAACACGATTCTAGTAAAAAACAAATTTTCCAGGAATTTAATAACTGGGCCTGGGAAAAAAACAAGGAAGAATTGAAGAAGGACAGAAGGATGTAGACAGGCCAAGGAAATGTTACCAGATGATGACGGCTCTAAAGTAAGGCTACTGCTAACAAAGAGCAGACAGGGAATCAAAGACTAGAATCTTAACTAGACATAACTGCCTAAACAGGCAGGCATCTACACATTCTTGGTATAAGAGAAAGTCCGCTCTGTACGAATTGTCGTACAGGGGAGAAAACTTATAACACCACATATTAGGAATTTCCGATAGGTGGAGTCGTCTGAGAAGGGACATTTTTGGAGCAACGACACTCCAACGGGAAAATCTGGATTTGGACACCGTGCAAGTCTTTATTAAGAGGACAGGCCGACTCAGTGAAGACCGTGCATTGAGACTGGAGGCGTGGTAGGCAATTCTGGAGTTGGCGAAAGGGGACTTTTAGGCCTACTTGCGGAACTCTAGCTTCCCCTTATTACTCGTACTACTACTACATGTGGTACACAAATTCACAAAACTGTTGATCAAAGTTAAAAAAATGTGTGTCAATTAAGACAAAAATCCGGCAATGCGGTCACAAAAGATTTTTTTTATAAGCTTTGCACAAGTAGTCAGTATGCAACAAATTCAACTTGAAACTGTTAGTTTAAGGTGTTTTCATATCGAAATTATGTGAAGTTTTTGACCACCCTGTACTTAAAATATTACTAAAGTCTACTAAAGTTTTCCTGTTTTCTTTTCATCGGAATTCTCACACATAAAACAATATAAAGATAATAAGACGACATTTCAAAATTCGGGCCGCATGAATAATTCAATCGTAAACATGTTCCTATTTAGCACGTACTTACCAACTGAATCTCTGTTACTGCTCGTTCCAGAACTACTATGGCCTCTGATTTGCAATGACACACTGCCTGGTCTAGAAAACTGTCCGCTGGAGGGGCGACTTAGTCTTTTTTCTTTTTCTACTTCTGACCTTAGCGGCCTTTTTGGATGTAGCTAAAAATTTTGTTTCGTTAAAAAATTGCTAACATATCGAGAATTATATATGTATCCAAGATATATTCCACAAAGTTCTTAATGCTAACTAATCGTAATATATTTTTTTAATTAATCCTTTCAATAAGTACTATATGAGGTTACAGAATGTAACCTCTTATAGTACTGGCTGTTTATACTCCTTCCGAAAGAGTTGAAATTAGTAAATGATTTTATGGAGGCAATGCGGGAATATAATGTAGGGATTTGTTTTCAATAACATTTGAAAATCGACCAATTCCTTGCGAAAAAACAAATTATGAGGTTTTGAATTTTGAGACACCATTTGTCTTGAACATTGTCACCTTCTTCTATCGAAAGGATCCAGGAACAAGAACGACTGTCGTAATTTTTGAATGTCTGCTAGTCGAATTCGGCCAACTTTCCATTTATACTATTAACATTTTAAATTTAGTAATAATTCAAGTATTAGTCTTAGTGTGGGATTTAGTCTTAAATTCAGAGTGACCACTAAACCCAACGTGTCAATTTTAAACATTCATATAGCGTCTTTTTTATTAAAATATAGGTTTTTTTCATAAAGAATTTAAATTTCTGATGATCCTAATAGTGGCTCTATAGACATAAAGTTATAAGGAGAAGTATTCTTTCTACAATACTGTTTATGTGGTTTAATGTATCTTTTTTAATGTAATGTTTCAAGATTCTTTTTAAGAAAAGGTGTCTGAAATCAAAAAGTTTACTTTACTAAATAATTTGATTTCGTGCCTATAGGACAAAAACATTAATTATTTAAAATCAACTTTTCTTGGAGAAATTGAGGTTCAATTTTCTACCATATTTTTTCGAAAATGAGTGGTATTAATTGGAACTTCTTTTAGTCTAACATCCCACCATATTACGACCTTCACCCATAACGTTACGGGATGAAACGTATGTTTTCATAACATGTAGTATATTTTAAAATGTATTCCGCAAAGGTTGCTTGAGAAATCTTGTGCAAAATATTAATTATTTAAAAATATTAATTACAATGATAACAAAAAATTTTTTAACAGAAGAAGCAAATAGTAGATTATCCCACCATACTACGATCTTCACCCATAACGTTATGGGATGAAACGTATGTTTTCATAAAATGTAGTATATCTTAAAATGTATTCCGCAAAGGTTGCCTGAAAAATCTTGTGCAAAATATTAATTATTAATGATTAAAAATTATTATTTTTGAAACATTGCACTCATTCTGTTACGCATTAAATTGTGTACTAATCGAAAGTACGTAACTTGTGAAATATGCATCCACTGGGTTGCCTTCTTTTTTCTTGTGCAGTTACTACGCAGCCCAGGTGCGCGGAGGTGATTCGTAATAGTAATTTGCCCCTATTGAGTTACGCAATAAAACATTACATTAAATTAAAGTTAATTTTATTGCAAACAATATGGCATAGGGTTGCTTGCGAAAAACCTGTGCATAATCCCGGTTGCCGATTTTTAAAAGTTCAAATTCTCGCGCAGCCTAATGCGAGCGACAAATATATATATATATATATATATAAGTATATATATATACATATATTAAATTCATTAATATATGTATATATATATATATATATATATAAATATATTAAAATTTACCCCTATTATCTTGCAAATTTTTATGAATATATCGCGAATTTACATATTTTAGGCTAAAAGTGCTTATAGGCATGTTTGGGACCAGTTTGAGGTGCGGTCCAAAGACATCATTTTATAAAGACCACTTCCAGGAAATATGATTTTTAGATTCTGTATAAAAATATAATTTATTGAAACAACAAAAATATTAGAATACAAAAATTTTTTACAAATCCAAAACACTTTTTAACCATTTTTTAGCACGTTTTTTTTTCAAAATGAGGTTAATTCACTAAGATGATGCTCCTACTACTAGCATGTACTACTATCGCTCTCTTTCTGTAACTCATACACAGAGCATGCGCACTCGATAAACTAGTGGAATACAGCTGTAATGCTGTGTCTTTTATCGTATTGGATATTATCCTCGGACCTCTCTATCGCCCGCATCAAGCCGCGCGAGAATTTGAACTTTTAAAAATCGGCAACCGGGATTATGCACAGGTTTTTCGCAAGCAACCCTATGCCATATTGTTTGCAATAAAATTAACTTTAATTTAATGCAATGTTTTATTGCGTAACTCGATAGGTGCAAATTACTATTACGAATCACCTCCGCGCACCTGGCTGCGTAGTAACTGCACAAGAAAAAAGAAGGCAACCCAGTGGATGCATATTTCACAAGTTACGTACTTTCGATTAGTACACAATTTAATGCGTAACAGAATGAGTGCAATGTTTAAAAAAAAATTAATTTTTAATCATTAATAATTAATATTTTGCACAAGATTTTTCAGGCAACCTTTGCGGAATACATTTTAAGATATACTACATTTTATGAAAACATACGTTTCATCCCGTAACGTTATGGGTGAAGGTCGTAGTATGGTGGGATACTCTACTATTTGCTTCTTCTGTTACTTAGGTAATTTTTATTCAGATACTCAAAATCATTCCCAATGGATTAAGGTCAAAAAAACCGGGTGGACCAACCAAGCCAACTCAACCCTTAAGTCTACATTTTCCAAAAGATAAAAAGGTACTTAAAACCTAGATCGAGATCGTAGAAGTTCTAAAACGATCATGCCCTTGGTGGTTTTGTTGCTTTTTTTTAAATAAATTTGTACAAACTAACATAAATTTGTTAACCCCTAAATATGCAATGGAGCACTCCAAAACGAAAAGAAAAGTATTTTATATCCGTTAACATATTAATTTTTCCGAAAACGTAAACTTTATGGACAATGCCGGGTTTATACACCTTTCTTAATGCACAGTAATAACTTTTATCTCACAATTCGTAACTCGTAAAAATAAACACAGTGTCGCTAAATACACCCATATTTTTACACCTTCGCTTTCATAACTCGTAATACATAATGCATAACTTAATTTAAACTTTTTACACTTATTTTTTATGTGTACCGAACATAACTGCCGTGTACCGTACATAACAGCTAATCACGAGGTTTATAAATTTTTCTTTGTGACAGGTGATAATTTAGATATAATTTTGGATTTTTAATTAATTTGACTCTGTCACATACATATTTTTCATAAAAAGTGCACCAAAAATAAACTCAAACTGGCAATAGATATCAAAAAATATTAATTAATTATTATTAATAAAATGGATATGAGTTATCACTATGAAGTTGTATAAAGCTTATCATAAGAATTCGTTTAACCTGGAGAAATAAAGATTATCATTATTGTTTTCTTTTACCGGTTATTGTATAGTTATTTACCGTGATTTAAGTTAGGCTTACGACATTTTTATTAACGTATTTATAATATAAATTTAAAACTACGTTTCTTAATGGCTTTTTGTCGTATATAGTAAATCCATTGACGCATATCATAGAACTTAGAAAGACTTACCTCCTGTGTTAACTCTATTATAGGTCCAGCAGTTCCGTTGGAACTAGTCTCGATACTCGACGCAGGACTATCGTAACTAGTATACCACAGAGTTTTGCCACTGGTAGACAATGTCGCTGGTAGTGTTTCAGTTTTGCTCCGCCTCCTTCTGGCCAATTTGTCCTTTTTCTTACTGGAAATTGGCGTTCCGGTAACACTTCTAGATGGAGAGTACATTAGGCTTTTGGTACTGTATGGGGTTGATTGACGGCTAGAAATTATAAAATATTATTATCGACTTTTACTTAAAATAGTTTTTACGAAAACTGCCATGCATATAATTCTACACCCAAATTAATTGGCAACCACCACATAAATACCAACTACAATTTATTCGAGAAAGATTAGTGCACCAAACAATACTGTGATAGAAAATATTTATAATAGTGTTTGTATATGGGGTGTCAATTCGAAAGCTTCCGACCCATATCTTTAACTTCCATATTTTTAACTTGCAGTTGAAAATATTTAAAAAAAACGGACAACAATGTCCCTTTCATTTTAAGATGGACACTATAATTGAATATTCTTACACTTCTTATTTCACCCCTAGGAAGGTAGATGTCACCTTAAAATCTTAAATGGGAATTGGAGTCAACTGGTACATCATTTTAAAACGTTAGATTCTCTTGTCAGTGGTGCCCTACATTGTTGCTTTTTATGTAGATGTTTCCAATTAATCGTTTCAAAGTTCCTGCCTTTTTATAAGTTTAATTAAAATGTTAATTAAACTATTAAACCTGCCTGCTTTAAGATTTTGGTTTTCACCTTAGTGTTAATTCGCTTTTGCTTGTTGGGTTGGAATCCCTGTTCAGCGATAACTTTTATTATCACTAGGATGAGAATGATTTGGTGGCAAAATTCTCCTAAACGGGTTCTGGAATAATGGAGAAAAAAAAATAGATAGAGTGAATAAAGAAGCTCATATGTGGTTTTGAGATTATTTGGTGCAGAGCTTACCAGCTCCTTGCGGACAGTAGCTGAACAGACAGGAATATCACTCAAGACGATAAGAAAACGCACTGAAAATGCATAAACTCCATCCATACAAAATGCCGGTACTTCAAGAACTCTATGACGATGATTTTGATAAAAGAAAAGGGATTCGTGAATTCAGAGTCGTCAAATGCTATTTTTTTCTAAATAGAAATGTTAAGAAAAAAAATTGCCGTTACTGTAGTGACGAAAACCCGCATATTTTTTTTTTTAAACAGCATACACAATATCCCATAAAAAGTTAATGTTTGGGCTAGCCTTCTTAGAAATGCCGTTACTGGTCCTTTATTTATTGAAGGAAATTTGACAGTTGATCTGTAGCTTAATATGCTTATCTTTCAGATCACTGGATTTTAGAATCTTAGACTTCTTTCTTTGGAGACATCCTAAATCCACTGTTTATAAAACACAACCTGCTAATATTGCTGATCTTAAAAGGCGAATTAAAGCAGAATGCTGAATGAAGTTTTTCGAAGTATTAGGGATGTGTTCGAAAAGATACTTTATTATTGTTTTAAGGAAAATGGACATTTTCAGTAACTTATAAAATAGTGCGTAAGTAGATCCCATGTGTTTTAGTGTAGAAAATTCTCTTTTGCAAATAAAAAGGTATTTTTGCCAGTAATGTAAAGATAATCAATAAATAGAAAATCAGTTTTTTAAACAAGATTTTCTTCCTGTTACTCAACGATCTTACGAGGCGTAACCTACTCTTCTAATTATTTGTACTACAATGAGACTCAATGCAATAGTTTTTATCTAAACACTATCCTGAAAACCAAAATCTCAATGCAAACAAAATTAATTGTTTCTGCAACTTTAAAACGCGATTATTCAGAAACCTTTGGACAAAAACCAAAAAAGTAGGAAACCACTGAAAAGAGAATTGAACCTTTAAAAATAATGTGCCATTTGCTCGCCATTCTCATTTAAAATGGTTCACCTCCTAGAAGTTTGAACCAAGAAGGCTAAAAATAATAATTTAAAGTATCTACCTTATAAACGTGTCTTTCCGATTTTTCATATTTTTGCAAGAAAGACATTAAGGGTGGAAGTTATCCAAATAGATCTCGGACATCCTGCGTATGTAATGATATTCCGTTGATTCTAAATACTGTTAATTCGCTTAGAAGTACATGTCTTTGTCCAATAAAAACCAGAGAAATAATTAAAAAATATGTTTTCTTGAGTTCTGTGGATGCTTTTAATCAATAGAAACGAGTAACCGCTTTTGTCTTAGTTTTTGTACTGTCTCTTGCGACTGAGATTTTAGGTTTTTTTAATCTTATAATTGTTATAGTACTTACTAGAGGAGCGTGTTCAACAAATAAACCCAATTTTGATATGTTCAAAAGAATATTAATGCAAACATCAATATTCATTTCGTTCCCTTCAAAGTAGTTCCCATAAGATAATAATACGCACTTTTTACTTTTGAAAATAAAAAATCACACATCTAGTAGATATGGAGGCTGGGAAAAATTGTTTCGATTTTAGCCAAAATGTTAAGAACCAGCGATGATGTGTTGTAATCAGGAGCATTAACGTAACTCAACAATCATAATAGTGGATGAGCATGGTACATTTTAATGATATTATATACACAATTATAATCAAAGAAAACAGTAAGTAAAACCTTCATCTGCTTATTTTGGGGATTTGAGTCTTTTTTTGAGAAAACTCTTATTGAAGAAGGTTCTAAAGTATATTTATTACACAGCAAAATTAAAATATCCAATTCGAATACTCGCAAATACCTGCTTTTTTTTGTTCATGATTAATTATGAATAGTTAAATGTACTGTAATAAAACCTATCCCTAAATTTGACGAAATGCAAAAGTCTGTCTATTAGACCGCAAGTCTTTTCTAAAATATCACCATCACAACACGGGTTTATTCCGAAGCGATCAATAGAAACAAATTTCTCTATCATAACACAATCAATTGCCGAATCCATTAACGTCCACGAGAGTTAGTTTTGGGACCCCTCTTTGTTGATGTTGTTGTAAATAACGTCGGTCTGGAACTCTCCGTAGATTACTTAGACTTTAAAGTTTACTGTGCAATTAAAACGCTTCAAGACTGAAAACCCTCGATAGATTCAATGTTTGATATGAGAGAAATATGCTTCATCTGAACATCATATGACATTTGCCTACAAAAATACCAAAATAGTTACTTAATAGACCACGATCTTGATATGACATTCGATCCTAAGCTTTCATTAATTCCACATATCGAGGATGTATAGCTTTATACGGTGCATTTTTTTATCTCGGGTCATACGTGTAATATTTTCAACCCCATGTCAAAATTTGCTTTTTCTGCACCTCGTAACCTTCATTACCTTTACACTTCAAAGCAGGTAGACAAATATCTGACAGTGACACAAAATAATTTCCTCAAAATCTCAAAAATATATTTTCAAAAATCAACAATAAACAAATAAAACCTTTCAAATAAATTGTTCAAAGTGACCTCCAAATTGAGCCAAACAAAAGCCCAGACAGTTGTAGAAATGTCTTTTAACATTTAGGAGCTGCCGGGGAGTAATGGTACGCGAAGCCTCGATAATTCTATTACGAAGTTCTTCGATATTGTTGGGTCTGCCTCTAACAATATCAAACACTTTCGATGATAGATAGCCCCAATAAAAGTTATCTAAAGGCGAAAGTTCGGGGCTTCGCGCTGGCCATTTAGATGGCCCAAAACGTCCAATCCAGCGTCCTGGGAACGTGGCATTCAAAAACTCGGTAACAGTCGCTGCACTATGAGCGGGGTCTCCATCATGTTGAAAAATTATCCTGTCATTTTGAACAGCGTTTCCTAATGCGGGAATGACCTGCACCTGAAGTAATTCTAAATATTTTGCAGTATTCAGGCTACCTTCTATGAAAAATGGTCCAATTATTCGATCTCCAAGAATTCCTGCCCACACGTTAAGTTTCTGTCTTGTTTGGGTATGCGTTTCCTGGATGACGTGAGGATTTTCTCGCGCCCATATTCGAGTATTTTGTTTGTTGACTGTACCATTTGTACAGAAAGTACTTTCATCTGAAAATAGTATTTTGTTTGTAATTGTGGGGTCGTTGTTAATTCGTTCCATCCACTATTCACAAAACTGCATTCTAAGAAAATATTCATTAGGCAAGAGTTCTTGAACATTTCTAACTTTAAAAGATTTGTATTTTTCTTTTCTGATTGCCTTATAGCAACTACTCCTACTTTTTCCGGTAACTTCAGCAAACTGAGTAAGACTATTTGTTGGATTTTCTTCAACGGCCAAGCATACCTCCATTTTAAATTCTTCGTCTATTACAGTTTCGGTTCTTTTTCGTTTTAAGTGAGAACTGGCAATGCATCCAATCGTAATAAATTTTTCATGAAACCGTTGTACAGTTGATCTAGACGGGACGAGACGGTTAGGATAAGACACTGCAAAATTATCTACCACTTCTTGCGCCGACATTCCTCTAATGTAGTTCGAAACCATCTCAATACGTTCCTCCGTAGTGTAAATCGACATTTTAAAGAGTGTTTGAACAATTTCAATGGAGCAATTTAAACATTATTTTGTCACTGTCAGATATTTGTCTACCTGCTTTGAAGTGTAAAGGTAATGAAGGTTACGAGGTGCAGAAAAAGCAAACTTTTTCATCAGAAAAACGTATTTTAAATAGGTTTCTCGCAAATTTTTTTGCAAAATAATGGGATTTTTAAAAGTCTTGATAGCAGTGTTTTTACACTATAATAGTGAATGGGTTTTACTTTTGCACACATTTGTACACAAGCAAAAAATTAATTCCCTTATGCAAAGGTTCGTAGCCTCCATATTTTCTAACATTTTGAGATTCTATTCAAATGAAAAAATATAGAGAGGGCTCGTAAATGTCGAGCACAAGGAGGCTTACGCCCCCCATATGCTCAACATCCTAACTTAAAACAATTTATCCCAACCCAACCCAATCCAACCCAACCCAACCCAACCCGAGCCAACCCGACCCGACCCAACCCAATCCAATCCAATCCAATCCAATCCAATCCAATCCAATCCAATCCAATCCAACCAATCCAATTCAATCCAGTCCAATCCATCCCATCCCATCCCAACCCGTCTCATCTCATCTCATCCCAGCCCAACCCAACACCGAGGCACACGGGGGCTTACGCCCCCCGTGTGCTAACGCAACCCAAAATCAACCCAATGCAATTCAACCGAGCCCAAAACACTAAAAACATTCATATAGAAGAAATAAAAAATTCTTTAATCAAGGAACATGTATGGCAACGCTGTCACCTTATGTCAAACGTCAATAAAAAAGAATAATGAAGGAAGGTGGAAGGGAATTTTGTTTTTGTTATTTATATGAAAAATATTCTTTAGACTTAATTTTAAATAGAATATGCCTATATTTCATATTATCTTTAAGTAGGATCGAAATCTAAAAAGTACCAAAACAATAAATAATATATTATGGGTGTCTTCGGTATGTTTTTTTACACGAAAATAAAGGGACTTAATTACAAGAAAAGGTAAAATCTTTTTTTTTTATGTTATATAAACAATTTCGTCTTTTTGGTCATATTTTATGTATAATTTCATTTAAATTAAATAATTTTTCCTAAACTACAAAATTCTTAGTCACAAAAAAAAAAAAATCTGAACCCAGGCCGACCGGCTCATATTTCACTCTCATTACCATTAAGCCATAAAGCGCTTACGGCGAATGTTCGAAAACGATATCGTACCATAGGTACACATTGTCATGATTTTTTTTGTTTTTATTATTTTATTAAAGAAAATGTTATTCATCCTCCAATTTTTTTTTGCTTAAAATAGTCCAAAAAAGATTAGCTTACTATTTCATATTCAAAAATGTTAAAATTCGGAGATACCTAAAGTCGACTAGAACCAGTCTGTTAACTTAAACTTCACTTGTTCCAAGTTTCAATCCAATCGATTAAATAGAACAGGTTCTAACATGGGGTTGAAAATATTACACGTAAGACCCTATGACCCGAGATAAAAAAAATGCACTGTAGTGCGGTCAACAAGGAATTCTCACGACTTACAAATATTAAAAAGACTATTATGCCATAGTTAGGTCAAAGCTTAAATATTTTCCGAATATCTGTTCTCCAGCTTATCAACTATATGTGAAGAACCTTAAAAATGTTTTTTTAAATGTCTATAAATTAGACAGATAGATCTATCCCATACAAGGTTGTCCACATTTGGAATTTATAAAAAGAAACATAACATAAATTCATTTCAAACACAAAAGTCGTGTATAAATATCTAAGACATAAAGTTGATTGTCTACAATTATTGGAAAAACTGGCATTTAAATGCGCGAATGTACGTATTCAGAACATCTCTAATATAAGTTTAATAGAAAATTTATTTAACTAACCTGGATGTACCTATACTGCGGTATTTTTTGCAGCACTTAAAATGGATTTTTAGTTTCAAGTAAGTATATTCATAATTTAAATGTTACATTATAATGTTTTTTTTTAAATTAAAGAATATTATCTTAACATTATATAATTATGTTCATTGCTCTGTAACCGGGCTTTAGCCTGTAGAGCATACGTATTAAATAAATAAATATTATTTGCTAAGACAAAAAACTGCATATAAATTTACAGGCATATAACGATTTTTTTTTGTTTGACTTGGTAGATTTTGCAATAACAGTGTTCTAAGATAAAACTTCTACTAGTATGCACGGGTGAAAGTAAACCGATTTAAATTGAGCCATGGCAATTTTTTAAAAAAACTCCAGCTTTAAAACGTGCATACAATAAAAAGATATTTGAATTCGAGTCTTAACTCTTAAAATTTCACGGCATATTAGGTGCACTAAAATCTTTTGGAAACAAACTATACAAGGTCCTAAATCCCGTGTGACACTATTCCACCAAAACGTGCTACAAGTTCAGTTAAATTAAAGTTGTTGTTTTTGATACTTATTCAAGATCTATTCACTCATTATTTTACTGTTTTATACGCTTCTTGAGCATTCTTTTCTTTGCTGCTTAGATTAGTTAATTACTTTAGCACAAAACATAATATGAAAAGTAACATCCATCTGTACCCCCCCAAAGTCCAACCTAAAGGGAAAACAAAGCGTTTATAGGCACCTACTTCACGTTACATAATTTTATTAATTAAAATTACGCTGGCTACCAGCCATTAACATTAAATGAACAAAGTTAAGCTAACCAAGTCTACAATATATTTAATTGTTTTCAATCTTTAATGTAATTTATTTAATGTCCTGTTATTAAATTTAGTGTTCTTTTAGCGATATGCAAAGTTTGATGTAAAGCAATAACTTAAATTTGTGTAACTTGTATAAAAACTAACTGCAATAGGCGAATAAAAAAGTGGTTTATATAAACATAAAAAATCCTAATTTTTTGTCTAATTTATCCAACTATGTAGCACTTAATATACAAATAGTGGCACACAATTTAAAACACCTTGTACTCGTACATAATACATAAAATACTGCATGCAAATTTAAAATTATCCAAGATTAATTACCAATATGTTAGAGTCCTTATAAACTAAACTGTTATTAATTTAAAAAGGAATTTATGCTAGAAGTTAGTCGCTCTATTAGCTACTACGGGTGGGAACCGCTTGCTGAAACTTTAAAATTATTTACAAATTATTATAAGCGGATATTTAGTTTCTTATTCGTGAAAATATTATCTAACTTACTCGGGAGTAATGGTTACATCTGATAACCGCGTATCGCTGTTAATACTGTAATGCCTTCGGATTTGTACTTCTGTTTCCAGTTTTATATCACAGTCCTAAAAAAATATATAATTATGTTTTCTTCTTGGTCTTATATTTTTCTTACAAATAAAAAAATGAACATGAGAACATTTTTCTCTAAATATTGTTTCTAAATATCTCTCCAATGATCAATTTTCAAGAATTTTCAGTTTACCAGAACTTCGCAAATCGGGAATACCACTTAGAAATTCTTGAAAGATATCATAGTAAATGTAATGCAGAAAAATAGAGGCGGTGAAAATACCTCTAAATTCAAACACAAACAAGTAAATAAGATTGCACCAATTTCAAATGTTAACCAAATTATTATTCAACCCAATTAATGATGGAAAATCTAAACAGAATATTCCAATTCATTTTTTTACAGGTACCGAGATGATTCACCGCGGTCCCAAAAGAAGAATGTATAATTTAACAATTTCAATAGTGAACTTAATTCTCTAAGAAATTAGAAGACCAAAATAAGTTATTACTTTTTTAACCTTCTGCAACGAAATATGTAATTTAAAAATTCAGTATTATACATCCATAATAATTTGCTTAGGAAAAATTCAATTAAAAAACGCTAAAAACAGACAAAAAAACAGAAAAAGAAACAAAATTTCTTGAAATAACTGAAAAAAAAGATCCAAATGCACTAAATTTAAAAATAGCGAATATAAAACAGATAAGCAAAATACAAATAAAAAATATAATATTAATAAATTTCATTCTACAGGATTATTCCTTATATTTAAACAGCACCTGGTGGGGCTATTATATGAGGTGGGAAAAAAGCTTTGAACACAAAAGTTGTAGAAGTCATCTTAAATCACATAAATAATTCTAAAATAAAGGATATTACAAAGTTGAGCAAAAAAAAAACACAAATCCGCTAACTTTTTAATTAAACTCCCTGATATAAAAACAAATATTATTAGACCTTTTTTTAAAATCACAACATATTTGATATGATGACGTTTGCTAAGCCTGTTTTGCATTTTAAGGTTGTAAAATTGTAAGCATTTATCTTTTTGCACTGTTGCTGCATTTATCTGAAGCCCTAGTTCTTTTTATAGTCAGCCTTAGAATATATTGAGGAATGAAAAAAGTGAGGACATGTTTGTCTAAGATAATAAAATAAGTTAGTATTAACATATTATTAATATTACCCTATATTTATAAAGACAAGACAACAAACTTCTTCTAATATTGAATTTAATTTTATTGTAGACAAAAGACATTGTTACAAAAGATTTCAAGAGACTATTCCAAATTTTGATTTTGTTCTTCATATACTTCGCACAGACATAGGGGAAATCTCTTACTTCCACAACACCGGCTTAGTCTGACCCATAAGGGCTATATGACTAATGCCATAAAACTTTTTAATGCAATACCCCAAACCACAAAACAACTACATTTAAATAGATTTAAGCAAGTAACGAAAAACCTGATTTTGGAGATCTGTCTATACTCATTGGACGAATTCTACAATAGTATTTAACCTAGATTAATCAAAATTTATGGAATATTATACTTTCATACCTGTGTAACAAATGTTTCATATATACTTAGTGAGCATTTCTGATGTGAAACAAAATTGTATTTTGTTTTATATTGTGAACAAAATGTAAGTTTTCTGTTTGCTATGTTAAGTAGGTAAAACTATGATACATTAATGTCTGCCTTTATGCACTGTATTATTGGCGTTTGACAGTCTATATTTTTTGACGATGCTAAGCTGTTGGATTTATATGAGCAAATAAAAAAGTATTATAATTATTATTATTAATATTCCGAAGAAAAATTTAACTTAAAAATATTTAAATTAAGATTTTCTTATGAATAAAAAAAAGCAACAACCTAAGTATATATCTGGAAAACCGTAATAAACCTATTAAGTATATTTACTTTTTTTATAGTCACTCGTTTTGATTGAGTTTTTGACTTAAATCTGCTTTGATTTATTTAATTTTCAAATTAATAAAATTTTGTTTTGCTTCTCCTGTAAAATGGATTTATTTATACCTATTATATTTTTCTTGAGGAGGTGTGACTTAATCAAAAAAAAGTCCATAAAACTGTCACAGTTGTTGTTTTGATATTGCCTATTGATTTAGGACCCAGATATTACTACTATTCTTTTAAAAGGCAATCGATAAAATGTCGTTATATCGATAATTTTAACTTAGCGTTGATAGATGGCGCCTGTGATATTTATTGTCAAACATATCTATTTAAAGATTTCATCAGTCGCTCGCACCATAACTTTATTTACGTACTGGCTTTGCATTGTTTTGTTTTAGAGAAAAAAATGAAAACTCCAAGTCTCAGTCTCAAAATGAGACTTGGAGTTTTCATTTTTTTCTCTAGTTACGTAGGTCTCTTTGAGATAATGGACGAGTTCTTTCAATTTGTTTTGTTTTTTTTATGAAACATGGATATCGCTGATTGGAAGTAAGTTTTTTTAGTACTTGTTAAACATAAGCACTTTAGGCAATATGATTTTGTTAATTCATTTACTTGAATGCAATTATAGTGTAAATATTTTGAGTTTTTTTTACATTCTTGCGTACGACCATTTTTGTTTTGTTCTTTTTAAAGGACAGTAGTAATATGTACTACAATGTTGATATTTTTTTAGGAGACCGTTAAAATTGCACGAGTTAGTTGCAGAACTTGGGACAGATGAGATTCCAACGCCTCCTGATGGTATAATTATTTTTCCTCCTGACAATGCAAATGATGATGTGACAGATTGCGACTCAGGAGACGAGGATGTCACAACTATCGATCATTTACCAGAAAGCCAGCTGAGAAATGACGTAGGGCTAATTTTTGATAAACAAGATCAGCGTGCTCAAGAATCGGATTCAGATGAAGACATGCCTCTTTCTGAACTACGCATACAAGAAAACAATGCTTCAATATTTCCGGAAAAACTAACATCCGCATCCTGGCTTGTCGGAGATCTTTACCAGCATTCTAAGGATGGAGACCAAAAATCGAACCCAAACAAAATCGTTTTTCAAAACTCCATTACAACTCTTCACGCTTTTCTTTGACGACGACCTATTCAGTAAGATAACTACATTTACCAATACATACGCGGCACAAAAAAACTTGATTAGTGATGTTACAGATAGCGAAATTCGGTGTTTTGTGGGTGTGCTTATTTTGAGTGGCTACGTAGTATTACCAAAAAGATATATGTATTGGGACAATCGTGATGACAGTCATAGTACCAAAGTTGCTGAGGCTATTTCGCGAGATAGATTTACCCATATAATGAAAGCTCTTCATGTGTGATATAATAATAATCAAAATAATACCGACAAGTTTGCTAAAATACGACCATTATAAGACGCATTGAATAAAAATTTTCTAAAACATGCTCCTTTCGAGCAAGAACATAGCATAGGTGAAGCCATGGTACCATATTTTGGAAGGCACTCTACGAAACAATTTATACGAAACAAACCCATTCGCCTGTGGCGAAGCGTGAACTTTCTTTTCGGGTAGACAAACAATAAAAATCGTTAATTAGAAAAAAATGTGTATTCAATATTATTTATTTTAATGAAATAGAGAATGAAAGCGCATGAAATATTAACTCAAAGAAAAAAATTATGTAGTGATATAAAAAAGAAAAAAATAATTACTACTAGCATAAAAAGATAGATAAATAAAAATAAATACTACTTACAAAAAAACACAACATAGATATAACTATAACTTATAAATCCATAATATCCATTATTTTAAAATTAATTAAAGACAAATAAAAACACAACTAAAATACAATAGAGAAAAGCTCGAATGTCTTTCCCGCGAGTAAATTTTGCATACGTAATAGGCTGAATGCTGATGCGGCCGGACCTCTGCCATCTGCTTGATGCGTATATGGTTCGATTAATTGCTCTAAATTTTGGAAGACAAATATCAATGTGTCTTTCTGGGGCTCGTATACAATAATTGGGTGTCAGCCCTGCATTTTTATTTTAATTGGTGCGTCAGGCGGGGCGCGCCTTAGATATTATAGATGGATAGATGTTATAGCCGTTAAGATACTATATAATAATAGTAATGAGCGACTACGTTCTGTGTTAATTTTTTTTAAAATTGTAATTCAACAATTACATGAAATAATTACGTAATAAATTAATGACAAATAACTGGATAATTTTGGGTAGACAGTGTCTACCTTGTCTACTCGTACGCTTCGCCACTGCCATTCGCTGGGGTTATAAACTCTGGGTGGGTACTCTTCGCCTAGGATACATTGTGTGGTTTACACCATATCAAGGCAATTCATCGCAGATAACAGCTTTATACAAAAACTTGGGACTTGGTTCGTCAGTTGTTTTATCCTATGCAGATGTGCTTCAATCATGTTGGCCAAAAACGAGATTCCACCTTTTTTTTGATAACTTATTTTCATCCATGCACCTGCTAAATGAACTAAAAACTAGATTTTAGGCATTTTCGGTTCAGGTACAATAAGGGACAATCGTACACTAAAATGCCCCCTAATCCCAGTAGCAGCTATGAAAAAAATGAAAAGAGGAACATACGATTACAGACTAGATAAAGACACAGGAATTGTGGTTTGTCGCTGGCATGACAATAGTGTTGTTACGATCGCGTCTAACTTTTGTTCAGTAACACCACATCATCTAGTGAAACGCTTCTCCCAGAATGAAAAAAAAAACAAATTTTTGTTTCTCAACCAAATGTTATAAGGCAGTACAATTCTTTCATGGGCGGCGTCGACCGCAGTGCTCAAAACATTAGTCTTTATCGAATCTCTATAAGGGGAAAAAATGGTACTTTCCTCTAGTTGTACATGGTATTGATATGGCTATTCAAAACGCTTGGCAATTGCACTGAAAAGATGAAGGAAGTCTTGATCAGCTTGAGTTTAGAAGGCAAATTGCTTGCAAAAAGATACCAAACGTGGCCCAACAAGACGGAATCCCACTACGGTTTTACACTCAAGTTTTGACGGTATGAACCATTTAATTATTTATCAAGCAAAACAATCTCGTTGTGGTTACTGCAAGAAAAAGGTTCAATTTTTGTGCGAAAAATGCAATATACCATGGCACCCAAAAGAATGTTTCAAGAACTTCCATACAATGTAAATTTTGAATAAATAATAATAATAAAGTTCTATTTTCCAGTACCTACCGGCTTTTACTACTGTCTTACTTTTTTAAAAGAACATGACGTATTTTCAAACCTAATGCAAAAATTAACCTTCCTATTTTTTTGTCGTCAAATAAGCCACATGTGCTAATATTTTTCATAAATAAAACTAAAAAAAAAATTGTTTCAGTAATATGTGGGTTAGGAAGTAAGTTTTAATAAGTAATAACGTTGCAATTGACTGCCTAATAACAAATTATTGCGTTGCTTTTTAATTTATTTATGGCAAATGCGAAATGTTAATATTGTTTTTAATATACAGGATTTTGTATTAAGGATTTAAGATGTTTTTGATTATTTTTTAAATTTTCCGATATCCCGGTATTATATTTTCTGGCGATTTAGGAAACATTCTACCAGCCGCCGTTTAAACATAAAGAATGACCCTGAACATTATCTTATCAGTTACAAATACATCAATTAATTGTAAAATAAGAACAAATTCTCATTGAAAAATTAACAAGATTAAGAAATGCCAAAATAGTTAATAGTTTAGTTGTGTCCCCCCAATGACTATCACGCAACTACATTTTCAATATATTTGACTTCATAGTTTTCCTATAATCTATCAATATTTCTCGGAGAACCCCGTATAACACAAAAAATTAACAATAAAATCTTCCTTAAGAACAACTTATTGATATAAGTTTTAGTATTTATACTGAAATCATATAGACCTATTTAAAATTAATTTTTTTTAGTTACTTGACTTACACTTTTTCCGTATTTCTTCTCAACTTCCGCTTTCATATCGGCGAAGCACTCCTCCAACTTCTTATGCAAAGGTTGCAACATTTCCGGTGCTTTTAATCGATGAATTTGAACGCATAAATCCAGCAAAGGAATTTGGTCTGCTATAAGATCTTTGAGGCGATTGACTAATACTTCGTCGTCAGGATGATATTGCAGATACTCCGGTATGAAAAAAAAGTCGTAGTTCTTTATACCTCCCATCACAGCGGCATCAAGAATACCTAAATTAGGAGTAAATATAGAATAGCGCCGTGTGGGTTTTATGTTAGGATTAATTACCATTAAGAGTCATCCCAAGTATATTTATTTGAACAGTCTTGTCTCTATTATAAATTGTTATGAAGCCCCTGAGTTCTTTGTTTGCTTTGTCTAAAGTGTCGATGGCATTCTCCAAAGGTGAGATCTCCCGTCGGTTGGAACATATTACAGGAAACCACCTGGAAAAGACATTGTAAAAATCTATTAGTTATCTTTAAAGAATTTACTTTTTGACTATATGTAGGTCGTTATACGAAGTAGTGGCTGAGTGTTAATAAAAATTAGGGTAAAAGGATTATTTTTTTTTATTTATCATTAATCGCAGAATATCACAAAAAAGACATACCTCATCTAAATGTAAAAACTACACACTTACTCTTACTAACATAAATAAAAATATAAAATATAATATGTCTACAACATCGTGTACCGTTATTGACTAAAACAAGAACTTAAACGCCACATATCACCGAAATCCAGTACATTTTATACATATTATCTTATAAAGAACCGAAACAAATACAACCACGAAAGAACAAAAGCGACCAGAGACCATTCGATCCCTATATAATAAAAAAAAAACTTTTTTATTTTTGTTCTTTCATCGTATTTGTTTTGGTTCTTTATAAGATAATATGTATAAAATGTAGTCGGTTTCGGTGACATTTGGTGTTTTAAAGATCATATTTTAAAACTGTTTAGTTATGTTAGTGAGAGTAAGTGTGTAGTTTTTGAATTTAGATGAGGTATGTCTTTTCTGTTAATTAAATTCGTTTTTAATTCTCTGCCTCGAAACTTAAGTAAATTTAAATGTTATCAGCAAAGGCCCAATATTGAACCTTGAGGGACGCCACAAATAATGTTTATTTGATCTGAATATCTATTATCTGAGAATATGCACTGACTTCTGGTGGTTAAATATGATTGCAAAAGAACAAAAAAATCATTGTTAAATCCGTAATATTTGAGTTTAGCAAGTAATAAATTATGATTGATGGTGTTGAAAATTATATTCTTATGCCAAACTCTAATTAGGTCATCTGTAACATTAGGCAATGCGACTGAAATATTAAAATTTTCCTGAAGCGCTCTGTGTAATAGGAATTAAATCGTTCATCGTACAATATCCATATAAAGTATTGGCCATAATAGTTAGAACTTTTGAAAATTTATTATATTTTGTGTGCCTTTTAATTAGCATTTTATTTTCTTTTATAAAGTTGTTGTACACGAAAAACTAGTGTTAATTAATTTAAATGTTGACAAAAATTCAGCACCAGTAGCAGTTCGGAATAAAAATTTAAAAAAAGCTGGACAAAATACTTGGAACTAAATGATTTTTATTCAAAAACGACATAAAACATAATTTATTGAAACCATAATATTATAATTAATATTTGGTATGGTAACCCTTAGCATTAATTACTGCCTGCATTCTTCTGGGCATTGATTCAATCAAATTTTCAATTATTTGTCTGTCAATGTGAGTCCAGGCTTCAACAAGCTTATGAAATAGTTCATTAGCATTTTTGACTGTTCCAGATGCCCGAATTTTGCGATCCAGATGTTCCCATAAATTTTCAATCGGGTTTAAGTCTGGACTCTGGGCCGGACACTTTAAAACTGTGATCTTTTCTTGGTCCAACCATTCTTTTACAAATGTGGATGAATGTTTTGGATCGTTATCATGGAATAAAAAATTTACTGGCATAGACTCAAATGTTTGACCTCTATGTTTAACCGTAGGTCAGATAAACTTTTTCTTGAGTCTTTCACCTTTCGGTCGTCTTACATGAAGTATTCCATCACTGGAAAACAGATTGAACTTGTCTCTTTCGATCTCTTCTCTTTTGATTCGTCACTGAATAGCACTTTTTTCCAAACTTGTACAGTCCAGTTAAGATGATCCATTGCAAATTGTAGGCGTAACTTGACATTTTTCTTCCGCAGCAAAGGTTTTTTAGCAGGTCTGTAGCTGTTAAGTCCACCAGAACACAATCGCCTTCTTACCGTTCTTGCACAGATATTGGAAGGCTCACCTTCATTTAATTTTTGTAAAATTTTGGAGGATGACAAAAATGGGTCATTCTGCGGAATATTTTAAATTCGCCTATTTACACGGGCAGTCGTGGCTTTAGGTCTTCCAGTGCTTTTACCTGGTACCACATTTCCAAATATACGATATTTCTTAATTATCCGTGACACGGTGTTCTTAGGAACGTTTAGTCTTTGAGCAATATTACGCTGCCTAACACCCTGATTATAAAAATCTAAAATTTTGGCGAATGTCGCTGGAATAGGCCTTGCCTTTTCCCATGGTAACACAAAATAAAATAAATAAAAAGAACCCACTTGCACACTGGTGTGTCAAAGACTGCCTGTAAAGGTATCTTTTATAAAAAGTTCCAAGCATTTTGTCCAGCACAAAAATTTAAACTATTTCTTATTGTCTGAAACAAGATAAGGTTGAAATTATGGTATGCTTTTTTGTTTACTTATAAATATGTTTATTGATTGGATGTACAAAAATAAAATATAAATTTAAAACATTGGAAAAATTTTAAATTTTTAAAAGTTCCAACTTTTATGGCCAATACTGTACTTGACTGTAAAGTATTCGCTCAAAAATCTTTGGAATTGCAGGTAAAACCCTTATTACATGCAGATCATTAAATGTGGATGTGTTTAATTTTTGTGTTAATTTTAGAAAGAGGTTTACCAATTGATATTTTTCATTGGTCTGGAAAATAACATGACTCAATGCAACAGTTTATAATGTAAGGTAAAAAATATGAATAAAAGGACTACAAAACCTTAACATTAATGCGAAATATAACCAACACCCACGGCATTTGTTTTTATATGATTTAAAATTGAGCTAACCATTCCTGAAAATGTTACGATTAGTAGAACGTAGCTAAGTAGTTGTATAACCCGTTGAAAAAAATTATTTAAATTTTACTTTTTCTCTAAGCTAAAAGACAACAATAATGGAAATAGTAGAACTGTTTGACATAAATCTCGGTTAAAATATAGACAAGAAAATTAGAAAAAATACTTAAAAAGACAAAGATAAAACCTGATGAAGGTAATAATGTAGACATTGGTTTAACAGAAAATATTTTATAATATATTGATTAGAAACTTATAATAAATATTTTGTTGGTACCGTCTTACCGCACATACCCACTGTGGATAGGGAAACGCTTATAATTGCAACATTTTTAATATCCAACCGTCAAGTGGATGCAAAATTTAAAACTTTATTATAAGAACGAACTACATACTTACTTGAGAATGCCAGGTAAAGGGTAAGTAGTCTCAAGTTCGGTCTGCTCCAGCCACATATGCGCAAACTCATTGTCACTTTCTATGTAAGGGTCTTTCCGCACAAACCTACGCGAAAAACTGAACTTCTTTATGTTGTTCACCCTGTAGAAACGCACGATTTGTTCACAGACCGGCTTTCCGGAAAAACGTTGCTTCTTCTCTTCCATTAAGGGAATTACCTTGTTTATTTGGATGACTGAAATAATATGTTAAGAAAAAAACATAATTTTCTAATTAAATGTTAGTACATATATACAGGGCGGGTCAAATTTCACGTTTTCTTATGGACATAGTCATGATATGAAATTTATTGAACTCCGTTTTCTGAAGTTTTTTAGAAATATATTTGCATGTACAAATTTTCTTATGATAAATTCTTTGCCTGTAAATTGACAAGATATAGATAGATAATACCGTTATTGAACAAATTTTTAGCAGATATTATAATAATTATAAAATAAGAAACGATACATTCTTTTTTTTTAGGCAGATTCGTGAAATCCAAATCTAGCCATAGACTACTCTTGCTCAACCCGTGAATTGCCGTCATCTGACCTAAATTACCACTAAGTTACGATTATCATAACAAACGACAACAATCAAGAAAAAATTACTTATCGCTAAAAGTACAACAATCATTAGTTTAAGCAAAAAAGAGTAAATAAGACAAAAAAAATCATTAATTTTTACAAGCCATTCACAGAATCCAAACAGCCAACAACCCAAACTGCCGCACCCAATAGTATACAGTTTGTTTTCACTATTGCCCAATTTGTTTTGAGAATAATGTTTCTCGCACCTTATATTTAAATTTTTGGATATTGAATTTTTTTATTTCGTCTGATAAGGAGTTGTAAAGTTTAATCGAGTTGTATGTGAAAGGTTTTTTAGTGTGATATTGTGGAGCAGTGAATGTATTTTTTTTGTCTTATATTAACGTGAAGTACTTTATTCCTAGGACAGAATTTACTTTTTTGAGATGAAGAGGAATTATTCGTCGTTCTTTGTTGATAAAGATAATAGATTTAAAAAGATAATAGTTGACCCAGAATGTAAATATAATCAAAAGGATACATTGTCCTTCGGCATTGATGACCTCCTCGCCTGGAGGGGTCAATTCCTTTAACAACTTCGCCCTGGGAAACTCATTCAAAATCCTATTGTTAAAATCTTCAAGTCTCTCGTACTCCATTCCCCTATAAACGAACACCTTATTTTGCAAAAACACGGGAAATCCCTTCCCGTAATATCCGACTCGGAAATATTCGGGTTCCGGTCGTGGGTGCTTCATAATACTATCATACAACTCTGCTAATCGTTGATGAAGTTCACTGAGTTTGTCGTACTCGAACGTTTCGAGCTCGTATTGTTCTGCAAGCTCTTTTACCCGATCTATAGCGTATTCCCACATCTGAAGTTGAAACATCATAATAGATGTACATACAAGAAATTTTACATTATATAAATATGATTATTACCTTTCCCTTACGGTAGTTTTCAATAATGGTATAATACAGAGCTTCTTTTAACTCACGATGGCTTTTAGCATGATTTGAGTATCGTTCGCTCTTTAACAATGGTGATAACGGTTCATTTGACCATTTGAGCAACTCAGCGTGTCGCAAAAGTGTAAACGCGGCTTCGGTGTAGTTGTCGCGCTCTTGGTGCAAGTCGAATAACTTATTCAGGTAACGAATATACATTTCACGTTTGTTGATTTTTGAGTAAAAGTCCTAAAAATAAAAATTTATAATTATTAGCTACCTGGTTATAATTATTGAATTTTTAAGATTTTCATCAATTTTTTAAAAAATACACAATTTTCTGTGTGCTTGTTAAAAAGTACATAATATTGTCAAAGAAAGAAAGCTAGCACGGAGAGTTCAATGGTAAATAAATAATTTTTTTGGGATACTCAGTAGGACGGGAAGCCGCTGAAGTAAAGGTGGTAACAGCCGAAACTTGTCTCTTCTTCAGTGCAACCAGACAACCACAGAAAAAATGAAGAAAAAAAACATAAGGGGTCATAAACAGAAACTTGTGCTAACTTAAAGAGTTAAAATTAACGAAAACAAAGAAAAACACAAAGTCGTTTAATTTATTTAAAGTGTTTCTAGAACTAACCTCTAATTTATCCCTGAATAAACAGTCTAAAGTACTAACTTCCAAGTGACTTAAAAATGAGTTTAACGTGTTATAGAGGTATTTTAGTAAAGAGTTCACCTTGTTTAAAGTTCTATAAGGGCACTTCACTTCTTCCCTCAACCAAGTTGTTCTGGCGACGTTCACAGCAGTTTTTGATTAATTCGTTCTTGTTTTACACCTTAGATTGATGAATTTCGGGGTCAAACCGAAAAGTTTTGAAGCATTGTTGAAGAAACCATATTTTTAGCAGCAGATTCTTCCGTGCAAAAAGGTTCTTTTGGTAGTGGCGGATGGGTTTAGCTTGAATAGCATTTTCAAATCCAAAAATCTCATCCATTATTCTCTAAGAGACCAACATACAAAATTGACGAAAACCAAGAAAAACACAAACAGGGGTCAACACACGGTCTCACAACATGTAATAAACGGGCTGCACGTGTTTCGCTCTAGTTAGAGCATTACCAGGCCTTTATAAGCCATCCACACACTTCATAGTACATAAATAAACTGGATTTAAAGAGTTAAGTTGAGTATGTTATCAATTCGTTAGCAATAAGTACTTTTTGCAATTAGGATTTTACTTACTTACATTACAGACGAGCATAAACACATAAAAAATCTATTCTATATTTAAAACTAAACACATTTTTGAAAAAATTATCTTAAATTACCTGTTATTATGTTTGAATAACAACATTAAGACTTGAGCACCTTAATCTTACTTTCTAGAATGCTTGTCTAAAAATTGAAAATAAATTTGTAATGGTTCAAGAATAAGCTATATTTAAGATTAAGGAAAATATTCCAGTTAAATCAATTTTAAGTTCCTGATATTATAATTACATAATTATAATCTTCTCTAAAATTTATTTTCAGTGCCTTCACACAAATATTTGTTATACTTGAATCAACGAATATAATTTTTCAAGTAGAAATAATTAACCTTTCTTGAAATGTATAACAGATTAATTAAATTATATTTCCATGCTCTGCAAGATGTCAAATTATTTCGCTCCATATTTGCTATACTTGGATCCAGGTACAGAAACACCACGTAGTAACGCTTGTTTCGAGTTTCGAACAATAGGACTGAGTGAATCGCATTTAGGCTCGATCCGTTCAATAACTTGTCATTTTCCTTTTCAAATCGTTTGTTTAATGATGTTGCTTATGAACTATTATCAAACTAGAGGCATATTCTCAATTTTTTTTTTTTTTAATAATTAACTTATTGAGTTTATGAATAGCCAAGATGGTACTTGTCTTTTTTTATATGAAAGTTATGCTTAATTTGTTTATATATTGAAATTTTGGAAAAAAGAAAAAATAGGTGGTAACGGAGGTGACAGGATCGATAACGGAATGGACAATTAAGTAATTTATTAAAAAAAGTACAAAACCTATTATGAGAAATAAACTGAAACTTCTATATGATATTAATGAAAGCGTTTTAGTAAACCTGTACCTTTTTACCAATTTTCCATTGACCAACCTAACTAGATCTGTTTTCTTCTTCACCGATTTTATGGTTTTAAAATTTTCCTTTAGCAGTTTAGTTATGACTTAAAGCAATTTTCGCTTAACCTCTTTTGTCACATCTCGTGAATCTTTCAAAAGTTTATTGACATCTGTATTTGGACTATAATTTGATTTACACGTTAACTTTTCTTGTGCCCTTGCGTATCTTTATTTATATTTTTCTACTTTTTTTGTTAGCTCCTTCACTTTTTCTTGCAATTCTCTGTTTTAAGTTTCTTTCGATTTTTTCGGGATACATCTTTACCAGTTACATTTTGTCTACTTGAAGTAGCCTGCTGACCAGCTTCTACATTATGAACCCATTCTAACGGCCTTGGGATTAAAGAAGCAGTTGCAGGTGGAGTATTAACTGCCAATTCTTTTTGAAAGTTTGCATTTTCCCTTTTTCTTAATCTTGATCTTCTAGCCCGTTCTTTCCAATCTTGCGAACGGTTTTTTTTCTCTATTACTTAATTGGGAAATCGTTTTAATTTTTCGAACTTGCTCTTTTCGCTTTTCAGCGGCTGCATCTACTGAAGATCGCTTTGCCTTTGGCATCCTAGTCTAAATTTAAGAAAAAATAAAATAAAAAGGGTTGTTATTTGTAAGTTGGAGCATCTGTTTATTTAATCAAATTTTAACCTTGGTAGGCTTAAACTATAAACATTTAGTTAGAAAATACAAAATATGGTCACCTCCATGATCACCTGTCACCACCGTTATCACCAGTTGATAACGGTGATAACGGTGTCAAACCATTATCACCAGTTGATAACGGAGGTGACAAAAATCGCAGTTCTTATAAAAATAAAAAGATTATCGATTACGTATAAATACGTAATTTTTGATTTGTGGTTTTAGCGACTGCTATTTGTTTCTTTCGATGCAATCAATCTTTTAGAATCATGTAATAAACATTAACTCAATTTTTATTTCTTGGCTTTATTCTTGTTCTCCGCTAGTCAAGTGATTAGTGACCCATAACACGCGTGTCGAGTGCACCTTGCAAGGCTGCCATTGCTACCAATTAAAATGGTGCATAGGTACTATTTTTTCATAGGTACTATTTTTCCATTATTTCTTGTTTTTTATTTATATAAATATCTAGTATGGATAAAATTAGTTTGTTGAAAAAATACCTATAATATAATATACAGGGCACCTCCGATTAAGTTTACCAACTTTAAATTCTTCCGTTATAGAATTAATTCACTCCGAATTTAAAAATATAAACAGAAAAAGTTGGGAAAACTGTGTAAAACATATTAAAGCATTGAAAAATCGTACGTAAATATAGATCTAATTATCAACTTAGAAGACGACCGTATGAGTGAAACTGAATTATAGTCAATGTAGTTGTATAAATTACAATACTGCATATATTTATTTTGCATTGCACTAAACATATTTATGTGTTAAAATCTGTAACTAGTTTTGTATATTATGCTATTTTATAAAATTTTATTTTACAATTCATCTTTAAAGATAGGTACATATACATTTTTGCATATTTTTCAATAAAATATTAGCATAAAATAATATATGTAAAAATATTTCAATAAAATATATAGCACTACACTTATTTTATTAATTCTTAGATCTATGGCACGACTATAATACCATCATATTGATTTACATACGCTCTCTTTCACTCAATATATTTTACTTTTTCAATATGAAATCAATATTATCTAAATATACTAGTATCCTTTTTTAAGTTTTTAAAGTGCCATTTAAATTAAAAAGTGACCGTACTTATGAATTCTATGAAAATGCGGTAATAATTATTGCTTATATTGCGATAGTTGGAAAACCGGTGAAAAGTGCAAAGTACAATGAAAGTAGTAATAAATAAAAATTTATTTTAAAAACTAAACATATGAATATGTTCTATCTAAATTTAGATATATAGGAACGAATTAATTAATTTATTTTATATAGATCACATAAATAAATTCCATGTAAGTGTTTCTCCAAATTAAGTTCTTCCCGGTCATCAAAATAAAAATATTTCTTATTTATTTGCTATAATATAAAGTAGACATTTTGGTAATGCATGTATTAAATGTGACTCAATAACAATTGCCTTCTACATAAAAAAATGTTTTAAAAATAACAAATACTGCTTTTTAAATTACTACATATTAAGATCCTATAAAAGTTTGGACCCCTTAAATGATTATGTATTTGCACATTTATCTAAATTTAAGACAAAACTAAACTTTAGACAACATAATATGCGTCTTTTTAGGGTTAAATCCAATTTAAACAACTTATTAATATATGACCAAAGAATAGTTATTGATTGGTTTAAGAAATTTTAAAAATATCATACAAGCAGCGGGCCTTAAACACTTTGTCTCTCAGGAGACTCAAATTACAAATCACTCTGCAACATTAATTGATCATATATACACATGACTATAACTTAATTGAAGCTTCTAGAATTTTTCAAAAATCAGTCATCATGAAATCATTGGTACTAAACCAGTGTTCAAATTTGTGCATTGGTATTGTCTCACTCTTAAGTTACCCTCGTAATTTCAACCCAGAAAATATCCATCAAATCATTGAAGCATTAATTGGACATGATTGGAACTATACCTCAAGTAATATCAATGTCATTTACAGCGATTTCAACAAATACATCTAAGTCAAGTCCCAAACCGGCAAGCACTATAAATAAAGTAGGACAGTTCCTATTCCAAAAGTGTCTAACTTTATGAAATAGGTGACCTTCTGACTTATTACCTGTTGTGGACCAAATATTGGACATTTTTGTATCAAGGCAATAACAAGAGTACTTTTAAAATCATGCAATTTAATATCAGGACTAATAGGGATTCAGAAGCAGACAGTGGTGTGAGTCAGCACTCCAATATGTTTGCACTTTGCAAGTGGAGGGATTATATTAGTGAAAAAATAACTTTAAGCGGATTTGTAGACCTAAAACCTGCATTTGGGACTATTGACAGAGATATACTTGCACAGAAATGCAGTTTGTATGTTGTAAAAGGTAATACCCTAATCTGTATACAAGAGTTTTTAAAGCATATATTTCATTGGTAGAAGAAGTATCTATCTATATATATTTAAAATCTTTTCCCGAAGATGCTAACATCGTTACCGAAACACGTGCCGACAATAAAATAGAGAGTTTTGGTTAACGGTAAAATTGTTTTGTGATAAATTTCATTGTACTAAGGTTGAGCATAATATGTCATCTCCAGGAAAAAATATGTGGGATCTGTCACAAGGAAGTATGTTGGGACATCTGTGGTATGCCATTTATGTTAATGATATACACATATGTTTAACCAATTCATTTTAGAATTTATTCGCTTTTACAATTTATCTCCTATTCTGGTACAGATTTTGGGCAAATTACCACCATCTTCAATAAAGGAAGTTCAATTATTGTACAAATGGCTTGGTCAAAATAAATTGAATTAAATAGCTTGAAGACAAAATATATGGTGATCGGTTCTAAGGTTTTATGCATTTTGAGGTTTTTGGTATATAAAATGCAGGTCATATTAATTTTGTTTCGAAACAACATGTTTCGTTGTCGAAAAATGCAATGAACGAGCGAAGGACGATTCCAATTTATAAAATGTGCATGACTGCATAAACACAATTTGGCATCAAATTAAAATTTTGATATTTTAATGGTAAGAACAGCTACAATTCAAAAATCATTATTTGATAAGGGAACGTACAACTGAATGGGTTAAATATGCAAGAACTTTGAAGGCTTTTTGTAAGAATACTTTAAAAAAATTGAGCTAGTTTTAATATTATTATTAATAGGATTGTATCTAAATTCGTTTCAAGCTAGTCAGGTGTTAAATAGATGATATTTAATGATTAGATATTTCATTTCATTATTAGATTTATGGTCTGAACTATTACGAGTAGACAGTTTTTTTTAAATATTATAAAGGGCAATGATAGCGGTCGAAAAAAGAGCATATCTAATTGTTATTACTATACCTAAACATTTAATAATTATTATAAATTACTTTGTAACATCTAATGTAGTTACAACCACTTACCAATAAGCTAACGGTACAACTCATAGTACTCTCCTTACTATCGCTATAAATAATATGCCTGTACTCCAACAACCTCTCCATCAGCTTGGCCACTATCGTAACGAACTCGATCCCCTCCTTCCTCATAGTGGTATGTTTGTCGCATAAATCTTTCATAATCGTGAAAAATAAATCCTTATACTCCCTATCACCTCTGCCCCCTTCGAATAAAGCATCCAGCTTTACAATCATCTCGTTTTCGAATTCGTGGAAATTGCCCTTGATATGTGAGGAGTCTCGTTTAGTGTCTCCGTAACTTTCGAATTCAAGACGAGAAGAGTAAAACTCGCACTGCATCATGTCGAAGAAGATGGGAATGGTGACTGTGCGCAAGACGTTTTCGGGGATGAGGGTCATTTCGAGGATGAGACCGACGAGTGAAGGAACGAATTGTACCTAAAATATAGATAATAGATAAGTTGTGTTGTATACTGATAAAATAAATAAAGTATACGGGGTATCCCAAAAGTATATTTCAAACAAACAAACTTCAGGGAGGGGTAGAGGACATCACAACAAATATTTTTTGTCCAGTAAACATATGTCCGCAAATGAGCCGTTTGGGCTCTAGAGCAAAAAATCTGATTTTGGTACTATTATTTTGCTCATTAACTGAATTGAAGTGCGGTTTAGTGCAGATGATACTATCGTGTAATTGGATATCAGCAATTACACGAACACTTGTAGATTGGTTATACTTCTTCTAGAAGCTGAACTGTACTAGCTGTTTTTGGGCGACCAGCTCCACTAGGACGTCTTAGTGTTCTAGTCTCTCCAAGGCGACGGAATAGAAAAAAAGGTTGTATGAGTAGTTTGCCTACAATTTGGTTATCTCTACTTCATACAAGCGAGCACTGCAAACAGCGATTCAGTGAGCAAAATAATAGTACAACAAACAGTTTTTTTGCTCTAGGGCCCAAACGGCTCAGTTGCGGACATATGTTTACTGGACAAAAAATTGTTTTGTTTTGATGTACCCTAATCAAAAGCTGGCCAGTAAGTGGTCGCCACTAACGGAATTTCCAACAAGCTATCAGTAGTCATTTAAATTACCTCTTTGTTGAAAAAGTTAAAATTCTATTTTTGATTGACAATATTTACAATGCATTATATAACTCAAATGCATTTAATGCATTTAACTAAGAATTGAAATATTAATTATGCTTGGCTGTGGCGAGAAAACTAGAGCATACAACAAAGTTAGAATAATCTTCAACAATACCTGTAAGTAGCTGTTAAGAATTCTAGCAGAGCAGGAAGGAATGGCGTTCCTAATAATAAAAAACTGGATATGGTTTCATTAAACGTAAATCCGAACCTCTCAATTACTCAGCTCCACGTTTGGATAACACGTTTTATAGAGCAAATGTAACAGAATTTTTAAAGGAGGAAAAGTGGCAGACTTCTAAACTTCAATCACTTTAAGAGCTACTTCGAAGGATGTTTCTCTCTCTTAGAGTTTAAATTATAATAAAACAAAGAAATATATTTTTAATATCAATGAAACGGCCTTTATGCGCAGCGTTTGCGGCCGTATTTCGCCAATATTGATTTTCAGATGTTCAATTGTCTCTGGTTTATCGCCATAGAAAAGTGACTTTACATAAACCCAACGAAAATAATCCAATGGGGTAAAATCACACAATCATGCTGGCCAATTAATTGGACCATTATGTGAAATTATTCATTCATCGAAAGTTTCTTTGAGGAAATCAATTGTAGCACGACCCGTGTGTCATATGGCTCCGTCCTCTTGAAACCATACGTCAGTAAGGTTAATGGTACATAATTGAGGTACGAAAAAATTTCTCCTATCATGTCCCTATACTGTTCACCATTGACAATAAGATTCTGAATATCATTGTTTTTTGAAGACATATGGACCAATGGACTGTTCGGCGTCGTTCATGGGATGCACATTATCATTAAGAGTAAACATGGTCCGAAAACAATCCACTGTTATTCGAAGTAGACACTCTAAAGGACGATTTTGTACTCCTTAAAATCGACGAAGTGCACGACAAGTTTGACGAACAGAACCGTTATTTTCATAGAAAAAATTTAACAAAAATTTGCAAGCGTTGCTCTGGTGTGAGTCTATCCATAGTAAAATGTCAGAACAAACTAAACAAAAAGCAACTATCAGCTGTTGTTAAACACAGTAGTGTTGCCAACTCAAAATTGTGAACCTCTAAAAACACCTTTTTGAAGATGATCCATATGGCAGAAACGAGTTTTGTCAGACCATGAGCGAAAGAATTGATAATACCCTAGATTAGTGAAATAAATATTACAGGCGAGGCAACTTTTTGTTTAAATGAACAAGTTAATAGGCATCATTTTATGTATTGGGTATCTGAAAATCCACACTGGTTGAGTTAAAGTAATCCTTAGAATTATGAATGGACAGGGATTAACGGGACATAGTTATCATGACTTTTTAGTAGACAACTTGATTCCAGCACTGGCGATACTGTATCACTATACTACGATTGTTAGAAGATTCCTAGATAATGTTTTTCCAAACCGGTGGATACTCACGGGAATCAACAGAGTGGCCCCCTAGGTCACCTTACTTTAATCCATTGGACTACTTTCTTTGGGGTTATGTCAAAAATGAAGTGTGCAAAGATAAGCCACTTACCCTTGATATCCTTAAAGATCGTTCATGATGTAATTAAGACTATCTTTCCAGACACAATTGAAAATGTACAGCACGAATTTATCTACGAAGCTGTTAAAGGCGGCTACTTCCAGCATTTGATAAAATAAAATTTAAGAATAAGGAATGTAATTTATCAATGTATGTTGCAATAAAGTGTTATAATTATTATTTTTACGTAATTATTTCGTAAACAGTTGAAGATACACTATCGGACAAAAGTTTATAAACTTTTAAAAATTATATTTTATTTCGGTAAAGTTATAAACTATATAACGAAAACCAAAGATTTTATTTCAATGAACAAATACTCTAGGAACAAAACCAGAGAAACCATTTTTTTTGCTAAATATTTCAACATAATACTTATTTCTAAACTAATAAAATTAATAGTGGGAGTGATATCTCTTATTGGCAATAACCTCGCGATATTGGTTTGGCATGGATACCAAAAGTTTCATAATGATTTCATCTCAATGATTTCATCTTCAATGAAATTCCAGGATTCTTGCAAAACTTTTATTAGATCATTTTTATTGCTGATCTGATGTTGTCTTATATACCGGTCTAGTTCCTCCCAGAGGTTTTCGATAGGGTTAAGATTAGGAATTTATGCAGGAAAGTCCATAACCCTAATCTTTTCTGGTAAAAACCATTCTTGAATTACCTTTGATTTATGTTTAGGGTCGTTATCCTGCTGATATATCTAGGTCAATAGTAAATTATCCTCAGCACATAGTAGGAATATATTTTTTATATAAAAACGTATGACGAGCATCTTTGGGAAAATGGATGAATTTTTCGAGTTATATTCACTAAAAAACTATTAATAGATGTCACGTAAAGCGAAATAAACTTGGTTAATTCTTATGTGAGTTTCTCCATTTATGTCCAACCTAAAATACTTCGATTCATACTATAAATAAACAACTGATAAAAGGAATGTGGAAAGTGATGGGAAAAAACGGCGTTATTAAGAGCCATAATATTTTTACGAAAAAGTAATTTTAATACAGAAGGTTTTACAATATAAGGAATTTTAAAAAGTTTCTCTACTTTTTGTCCGATAGTATAGGTATAGATAAAAGTGTATAGGACATAAAACACGTCTCGAGTTTTCTGGAAATCCGAAAATGCACAGTAGGTTAAAATTAAAAAAAAAAATATGTTTACTGTCACACTTATTTGCGGCACCCTGTATGTTCATATTTGATGTCAAAACATTCCGATCCAAAAATAAAATCGATTTCTCCTAGGATTTACAAAAAATCCCCCTCCCCCTCTTTTATTGAATTTATCCGTTATTAAATCACAACCCTGCAAGATATACTGTTAAAAAGTTTAATTTAAAGGCTCTTATTACCTTATATTGTCCCAAAGTAAACCACATACTCTTAATCTCAAATCCCATCTCTCGCCTCATATCCCTCTCCATACGGGAGTTATTGCACTGATTCATAATTCGCATTCTTTTATTAAAAGAGAACTTGTCTAATTGAAGGGGTTCCTGTGTCATAAACGCAATGGCACAATGGAAAAAGTTGTTCCAGGCGTCGTGCTCGAATTTATCGAAAAAACGATCGCGAATGGTTTCAGAAAAAAATCTAAAATTGAAAGCGATTTATTAATAATTAATAACCAAATATAAAATCTTACCTTAATGACTTTAAAATAATACTGTTTTGTAACATTATCATATCGCACCAGTCTTTTGGGAATACAGAGTTGTTAACTAGTTCTTTAAACACCACCAAAATCTCCATCAGAAAGTCCAATTTATCGAAATCCGTAGTGAATTTTGCCATATACATGTCGTAATGATCTTTGGTCATTTGCCTGAACACGTCGAGCATTACTGCCACCAAATGAGTCTAAAAACCGTATTTGGTAGTTGATAAACAATTTATTCCCTTTTGAGTGATGAAGTACATACAGCTTGCGGGTTTTCTCTTTCCATCTTAATATGGCTTTGTATAATGGTTCTGAGATCTGTGTGTATGACTTCCGTGATATCATTGAAGGTAGGCCCTATATCGTCTCGGAACAAAAGCTCCATAATATCGCTAAGAATTTTTATGCATAATTCAACCTATAAAAATAGGGACAAATTTGTATTGTTTTTATATTAACAAAATTGGAAGGTTGTCAAGGTTTCTGCCTAATTTTTTTTATATATATGCTGCCTTGGAAGCTTATGATGATACAAATGTTAGAAGCGTTTGTGTTGCACTAGATTATTTACAACGTCGAATCTAGTGCGTTCACTGAAAAAGCACTTTTTTGTCATATCTATGGCGTTTACCAATAAAAGATATTGCAAATGGATTCAAAAATCACTTTTTAAAAATTGTTTATATTTCAAAAAATCTCAAAAAAAGTATTTAAATTTTTCTTAGTGACTTAGCTTTAATACCAAACCTGTAATAACCTGTTTGTTGTTGCACATTTTAGCAGCTAACCTAAGATAACTTATGAAGGAATGTGCCATGCGTAATATGCATTGTGTAAATCGAAGCTACAGTAAAAATTCGATCGTCAGCCTGGTGGGTTGTATCAGGAAGTGTGAACCAGGTATCAAGGATAATGTAACCCAGTATTGTTGTCTGACTAAGAGAAAAAACCTTCTAGTTTAAAAATCTCTTTTAGTATAAGAACAAGGATTTTAAGCAAAATTTATTTAAACAAAGTTGAACAATCCATTATAGCCCGTTTTCCCGAATTCCGATTCCCAAGTTATGTTTTTTGGAATTCCTAAGTTGTGGTTTTCCCGAATACTATTCTCCCGCAGCCATTTTCTCGAATATTATTTCTACCGAACAACATTTTTCTCGACTAACAGTATTTTCTCAGTAGTCAAATTTATTCACGGTTGGATTGAGTTGGCTTGGGTTATTCAGTACTTCCATCCAACGACGCATATTATTATTGAGAATTTACGAAAGAAAAATATTTTTTTTTCTTGATATAGAAGAAAAACAACTAAAACTAAATGCATCATTTTCTTTGCTTTTTGTTTTTATTAGGAAATTAATCTCAAAAGGTGATCAAAAGAAATATCACAACCCTTAAATGATACTATCAATTCTATAACGATTTTTTTCAAAGTTGATATAATCATAGTTACTCATATTAGAAACGATGCAATTTATATTATATTAACTTATAGTACAAGCATATCAGCAAAGTATTTTCGGATATTTCACTCAAACTCATGGCTCTTGAACGAGGAAGTTAATGACTTATGTTATCAAACGCCTTAGAGAAGTCTATAAAGATAACATCTACCCAATAGCCCTTCTTTCTACGCGCTCAAAAAACAATATATTCATAACGTCCCTTGACAAAGCTATGTTGCTCATTTGCAATAATTCCCAGCAGATTGGTTGACACAATAATATAGCTCTCTTTCCAAACATTCAGGAGTTCACCAGACAATTGTGATTTATTAAACAAAAAAGACTGGTAACGATTCCATCAACAAGTCTGGGATTGACTGGCCATCAGCCTACCCTGGTAAAACAATTAGAAAGAGGCCATTCTGTATATATCATTATCAAATAAATATTAAGCAAAACTTAAGAGATAGTTGATTAAACGTTGAAATATTGAAAATTGCTTCCTTACTATATGATTGATAAATTTTTCCTGGCCCTTTCAATTCGGATTACTTTTTTTAAGATTACTCTTTTAAAATTTGGCATGACACTTATGTTCAAACAGGGTTTTCTGGCGGCATACATTTTGTCTCAACAGTTATTCAACTTAAGTATGATATGGCGTAAAACAATCTACGCACAATGGTAACTCACAATAAAGATCCTGCACAAAACTTCTCTTTTCAATTCTTCTTTAAGAGCACCTTCTTGTTACCAGTTCTCCCATATACTATCACTGAATGCGCTAGTTTTACAATATATTTAATGAAAGTAGTTTTTTGTGATTTGTAGTACACTTTTCACCATTCCTTTGCAGATTTTCCAATGATGTATAAATAAATCATGTCATCGGTAAGGTCACGCCGACATAGAACTTCTACTCTTAATATGTCTTTAATTTTTTTTTCGAATTGTAGTTATGGCCTTATAATCGTTGAAAATCAAAATAAAATATTGTATCTTGCCATCTAGTAGCTACAGTTACTCGATTACTAGATCTTATTTGGGATTACCTCCTTGCGAGTTTTAATTAATAAATCCTTACGGTTTTACATACTGCAGCAAATTCAATATCACTTATTAACTTGATTGCTAAAAATCTGTCAAAACATAGAACTACATTTTTATTTGCGTTTGGCGAATGGAAGAATTCAGCCTTTTTACTACACGTTTACAGAGGGTTCCTTCAGTGACTTCTGTTTCCCTGCCACTATAATTATTTAGGTCATAAACGTACCCTGTCAAAGAAGTACATCTTGTACATATTTTACTTCCACGTTTTACTGCCTTGTATTGTTTCATGGTTGATCTACCCTTAAATGTCTCAATTGATTGGTCGATATTCTGAAACGCTGAGTCACACTTTTCTTGAAACACGATAGTACTTCGTCCATATAGTAGTTTATTGAATTTGTCAGGTTCGTTGAAATACACTTTATATAAAAGTAATTGAAATTTACTCCTGGATATAGTTTTTTTTTATTGTCTTTTTATAATATTATACTAGCATTATTTCTTTGGAATTGGTCCTTTCTATTTTTTTGTATGATTTTTACATGATTCCAGGTCTTTTATTTGTGCAATTGGCTATATGAAGAAAGATATGAAGAGAGTTCTTGGAGTACCGTTTATATAGATTTCACTGAATAATATGTTTTACTTCAGAAAGTATAGTTTTTTCTAAGAACAAAATTTTCCTTCTTAGTAGAACACAAGAATTTTTTATCTCCCAGCTGTTGATCTTCCCCTTCAATGTTTTCATATTTTGCTATGTTATTGTCCTCGTCATTAGAAGGATCACACTCACTCTTCTTTCTCCTTAGGATGGAAGAAAATGCAAAGTCTTAAAACTTACTTTTCCACTTTCAGTTGCCAAATTTCTATACAACGCCAACAACTAGTTAATACAATAACAATACTAAAAAGTTCACAAAACCGTGGTTCAATAAAAAGTTGCACCAAGGCAGTTAATCACAAAAATGCTACTTATCGCAAATAGCGCCAAGACCCAAGCCCTGCAAATCGTATCAACTTTGTTGCATTGAGAAATGACGTGCAAACAGATGTTCGATACCTGCAAAGAAAAATATAATGAGAGAGTAAAGAACAAACTTCTCAATTGCCCAAATGGATCAAGATGTTCTAATCTGCAGTAAAAAGCAGTTTTTTACAGATAAAAAAATCCATCATTGACTAGGGAAGATGGTTCCATTGCAATGGAAAAGGCAAAGTTGCTGGGTTAGATGTTCACATCAAACTCTACCGCAGATCCACAACGCAAAACACCGAGTTTGCTAAGAAGGCTTCTTGCTTCTTCGATTCCAGACAGTCTGCCGTCAGAGATCTTGAAAAAGTTCACACTAGCAAGTCACTCTGATGGAATACCGCCAATAGTATTAAAAACAACTAACAGGTCACAAAAAGTGTTTGTTAATGGTGTGTACTCGGAGTCTAGTGCTATACTATCAGGAGTACCTCAGGGCTCTATCCTTGGTCCCCTTTTCTTTATTATTTACACGTGTGAACTTATAAGCTCTCTTCATGTCGGAAAGATACAAGCTTTTGCTGACAATACCCAGATGTACTTCCCTTCAAAAGACTTTGTTACTTGTAACGAAACTATTAATCATGAACTAAACAACCTAAACGGTCTCTCTAAAAAACACGGCCTTGAACAGAATCCATCAAAATCAAAACTTTTGCTGTTTGGCAAAAGAAATCAAAACGAATATTTAAAAAATATCAAAATCAAAATAGATTACCAAATATTACCATTTTGTAATTCTGCTCGTAATCTGGGTGTTATACTTGATTGTCAGCTTAATTTTTCCGATCATGTTAAGCAACTTCTACAAAGGTCATATATATCGCTAAAACAATTATATTCCAATAGAAGTACCAAGTTAATGGGAATGTTATGTAAAACTCTTGTACTTTCCCACTTTAACTATGCTGATTTTATTTATGGCCCTTGTCATCGTCAAGCGGAACAATATCGTATTCAAAAGGTGGAGAATACATGTATTCGTCTAATTTTTAATTTAAGAAAATCAGATCACGTATCACATAAAATTAATGAGTTGAACTGGTAAAATATGTCAAATCGTAGAACTCAACATTTGGGTGTTTTTATGCATGGTTTAATTCCTAATTCAAAATTCATATCTAAATCTCTAAAGAATAAAACCAATTTGAACGTCCATGATATAAATACCAGAAATAAATTTAAACATATTATTCCTCGACATAATTAATTAGCGATTAAAACATGTAATTCCTTGCCAAACAATGATTTACTACTTCATAATTTAACTAAGTTTAAGTCAGGTCTTAGGTTGTATTTGTTTAGAGAACAGTTGAGCTCCTATTTCTTAAATCATTAGTATCGTGCTCCAGAGGTGACATGATGGTTGTATACGATTGCATACAAGGGTATTTGTTTGTGTACAGTATTGATTTGGTGTGAGTTTTATATCTCCCCCGTGTTGGGTATAAGTATTGTTTTAGTGGGAACTATTTTTTCTTTATAATATTTCATCTTTATATTATTTTTCTTATATATGATTACCGAAATTTTTTTATTAGGGTTAAGTTTGAGTAGCCTTAGGCTAGACTTTTTTTTCATTTGTAATATTTGTCAATCTGTTGTTTTTTTTTTTAATAAAAGACGATTATTATTAAAAACGTGCGCGGTCGTGCTAATACCACCGTTGTGCTAATACAACTGTTTTCTCTTTCATACAAGAGAGGTCTCTTCCCTGGAGACCGGACTCTTGCACGGATTTAACCGATCTCCAAAAATGGCAAAAGAACGGTACCTGTCAAGTACCGTCTGATTGCTTTAGTCCTGGCAATTGCCAAGGTAACTTTAAAGTAAGGAACTTGTCAACCAGCAAATTTTGAAATACCTTTTGACATTCGCGAATGACATTCACATATTAATGCTCAGAGGCCAATGCACGTTCTGTTTATTGTACAAATTTAAAAAAATAAAAGAGGGCTTCGCTTAAGTAGAGACGTCCCTTAACGAAGTCATAACTCTGATGATGACATACGGCGAAAGCGCTAGGCAGACGTCAATATATTTCTTACGCTGCATACGTTCCAGTTTTTATTCCAGTTGACTCTCGATAGTAAATTACAGCGTACAACTGACGAAATTCATGTTAAGGCTTTTGTAATGATTTTGCTTAGCAAGCATGTTCGGCTGATCGGCCTGAAATCTAGTGGTTCAAATTTGAAGCCTTTCTTGTATATTGGAATTACATGTGCTGTCAGCCAAGTTGAAGGTATATTTCCATTTGTTACAATGTTATTAAATGCAAATGTTAGTTCTTTTATGCTACCAAGAAATGAGCCTTCGTAGCACTGGCGCTACTTGTGATACTCGAGTAACATAGGGCCAGTGTATTCCGGAAACAAAAAAAAACTGGCTAGATGTACTATAACATCGCGTTGCCAAGTCACGAATTATACCATAAAACACTAATATGTCCCAGTGGAAAGTGATTTAAATAAATAAAAGCAATTTGGGAGGTTTATGAAAAGCTACTGGAACAAATGTATCCCTACCGAAGTCAGAGGGCTAGGTTTAATTGAAAAATGTTCATTTACCTAATCAGCTGATTTTATTGCCTCATTAATAAGAACTCCCAAAAGGTTCACTCAACCACTTCCGACAAACATGCAGCAACACCATTATGTCCAGCTTCAATAATGTAATTAGCGAAAGGAAAAGAAGTATTAGTAATAAACCTTTAAGTTGTTTTCTGAACGCTTTTAGCCACTCAATTAAAGGCAACACATTTTTGGTTAATAGGATGGTTGGAAGAAAACTGAATTACACTATCAGTTGCTGTACTGTTTTGGGCCTGTTTATAATATATGTTTAATTACTTAAATCAAGGTTATTTCAATCTTAATTATTTATCAAGTTATCAATGCCAGACTGTAAAAAAATAGGGACGATGCTCCAGTCACACTGAAATAAGGTGATCCCTCTGTTTTCGACGCACACCCTCAGTGACTATGTAATGAGCGAAATAAAATAGAAACAAAATAAGAAGAGACACAATTTAACGTGAAAGGAAAAAAATGACTCGACTTACCATAGTAATACACGAAGTAAAGGATGTTGATATAAGGAACATCCCAATCAGCTTTCATTAAATCGACAAAGACATGATGCACTCCAATAGTTGCCGTAGTACTACTGCTTTACGGTATCGCACACATGTTCCGTATTTTAAGTTTTTGGCGAACACCTCGGTCAAATAGCTTACTCCTCTCGCCCCGGGGAGTCCATAAGGTAAAGTAGGATAAAAGAGCAAGGCTTTATGGAAGGAACATTGGAGTAAGAGAGTAAGAAAATGTAAGATAGGTCGAGTTTATATATTAACAATTTACCAAGAAACGCGTGTGTTATACCGGGTGAACTTTTATATGAAAAATCAATGTAAATAAACCAAAATAAACAAAGTATTACCGAACTAATTATTAAATATCTTAAACTTTAAAGAAAACTTATGTTAACTAAAAATAAGTAAAATTAGCAAAAGGTAACAAAAGGAGAGAGAACGAAACAAAGACCAAAAATTATATGGTCGAGTGGATAGAAAAGTCCCATTTCTAAGCAAAAAGAATATAAAACAAAGACTGGCATTTATTAGGAAAAAATTTAATGAAAATTTCAAAGAAATTGGTGCAACTTTCTTTTTAGTGATGAGACGAAGATCAACTTATTCGGATCAGATGGAAGATTATTCGTTAGAAGGAGGAAGATTAAAGAATATAATCCTAGGAACCCAATAGGCACAGTTAAACACGGAGATGGAAATATCAAACTTTTCCTACAATAGGGTAGATCCCATTTTGGATTAAAGAGGAAAAGGACGACAAAACTACGACAAAAGAAAATTAATTTGGATATTCGATAGAGTCATGCTACCATATGCCAAAGAAAACATGCCTATAAGGTGGGTGTATCAACAAGATAACAACCCTAAACATATGGCACGGATTGTTAAACAATGGTTTACACAAAATAGGGTTTCGGTTCTGGAATGGCCATCACAATCGCCTAATCTTAACCCTATTGAAAACCTTTGGAAGAAGCTGAAAAACCGAGTAGCTTGTAAAAAAACAACAAATAAGCAAGATTTATGGAAGGAAGTTCAGAAAGCTTGGTAGTCCATCCCAGTTGAAACATGCCAAAATTTGATCAATTCGATGCCACGAATATGCGCAGGCGTCCTCCAGAATAAAGGTTATTCTACTAAGTACTGATTCGCTTATCTAATGCTGTCGTTTGTTTTGCGGTACATTGAAATTATAATTTTTTATGGCCGTTTTTGAAAAATACTCTTATTTTTTTGTTCACCATAAAACGTGTAAGAAATAAATTATTTATATATAATTACAAATTAAACTGGCAAAGAATAACGTATATATATTTTTTTATCACTAATGGCATGTTGTACAAATACGGAATCGTTATTGTTTTTTTCTCTATAGGTAGCACAATATATTATTAGGAATATTCAAATAAAACCAGGCCCTCTTATTTTTTTGGCCACTACTGTAAGTTTGAACCTGAAGGGGATACTGAGGTACTGCATGTTTATCGGAAGGGATTGGGGTTGGATCTTTTGGAATAAAATCATTATGTTTGTATTAACGAACAAACCAAGTTCGAAAGCATCTTATTTTTTACTTCTTTGAGTCCTCTGAATCCTCATTCTCATATTTGAATTTAAAACCTTTCCTTTAAAATATAATCTTTTAATTTATATTTCATTTATCGTCCCCCTTAATAGAATCTAATTAGTCGAAAGTGGTTCGAGTTTCATCCTTTGATTACAAATACATTTCAGAGTCCGATGATGATGAATTATCTCATGAAAACTCTTAAAAAATTGGCATTTATTTTGTTAAGAAAAGACTTCCTTTAAGAAAACATCTTCCTTCTTAACATATGATCCTGATGGGACCACATTGCTGATGGTCACCGCATATTACACCATTTAAGTGATTTTAAAATACATTTACAATATTTTTAAGCTGGTATATACATTAGCAATGTCGATAAGCGATCATTAACAACTGTAGCAGCAGCATGTTTAAAGCACTTTTCCTAGTAAATATATATTTTTTTAATATATTTAAAAAAAATGATGAAAATGGAAAAAACGTCACCTCTTCCGAATATCCGACGTGCTGATTGACGCAATGGCGTGTCGTACCAAGCAGCTGAGCGACCTTGGCCACGGACCGGTTTTGTCTACTGCGCCCGTCTTGCGTCCGCATCACAACACCCTATAAGTTAAATCATACCCCCAACACTACTTTACTACTCACCAAAGCCTTTTGAAGATATTCGAAAATTGAATAATGTAGGCCCGTTAGTCAATACTGAATTATGTTAAATAAAAAAAAGAAACTATTTCTGAAGAAGTTATATTGCTTGGTTAGGTTATGGAAGATGATGAAATAGTATGGTGTTAAAGTAGCAGATTTACAGAGATATAATTAAGAGAGAAAAACTGTAAAACAAAGGATTTTAATGTCTACTGAATAACTTCTAGTTTAAAAGTATAACAGATAATGGTTTTTGATACTATAAGAGGATGTCAATAAAACATTTAAAACACTATTCAGATATTGTGTACTAATCAGACTATGGACAATCCAAAATAAACCATTTAATTTTAGAGAATAAATTATTGGAACGGGGTTCTAATAACAAAAATTAAAGCCATTTTCTTCAAATGTCCACGTTTCGACTTTTTAATCAGATTATGTTTATGAATGCAACTGAAAAATTGAACCAAATAGGCTGTTTTTATAATGGCTTTGTTTCCTTACCCTTTTTAAATATAGCTGTATAATATTAATATATCCCATTGAATTAGTATTAAAAGGCTAAGCAAAGGATCGAAGATTTGAAAATGACGCAAAAATTCAAAGAAATAACAAATTTTGTGTACTAATAGATCGAGGAAATGCCTCTATTTAGGAAAATACACTTTCCAAGTGAAGGTCTTTGCCGTTCTAAAGGTTGCATACAGGGAGAAGTTAAGACGGGTCTATAAAATGAGATAATTTTATATAAATACTGTACACACCCGATCTAATGTAAAACAGGAATTCACAAAAGAAGTTGTGTAATAATGCTTCAAAGTGGGGACAAGAAGTAAAATTCTTTCCTAACAAGGAAGGCCGGAATTAGCCTTACCAGGAATAGGTTGCTTGCCAGCAATGATGTCTCATTAGAGTTCCAGCTGTACTGAAATTGGACAAGGAGATTACAATGGGACGAAGGACATCTATTAAGAAAAATTTGATTCATCCCAAGAAGACAGAAAAATGTGTAGGGTATAGTTTATCCTTGAGTTTTACTTGGTTTTCGAACTAACCTCGTTCCTATTAAAGAATTTTCAAATAAATGTTGAGATCATATGCTCCAACCAGAATACATGCCCGCATACTTCCAAAATCGTGAACAACTTATTGGAGCAGCACAATATTCAAGTACTGCCATAGCACTATCCTCTGAATTGAATTCTATTAAGTCTGAACCCTTGGGAAATGCTAAAAAGATTCGTTGCAAACATTTTAATGTCCAGATAATCAAACAGCTGTTAAATTGCATGCAAAAGAAATAACCACATTTGATAGAGACGATGTTGAAAATTTAATATGTAAAATAGTCAAGCATATATCGAGCTGTCAGTAGAACAGAGCTGATCGTACAGTCCACTTGGGTATTGAAAAATGCATAAAGGTGCAATGACGGAATTGGAATAGGAGTATACCAAATACTCAGTCAGAGTCACTGCGTCTAAACAACACACCATCGTCTGTCAAGGGGAAAACACGCAATTTAAGAAGTGCTTTACTAATTCTTGAGAGAAAATACCTCAAGCAAAGCATCGTTATTTTCACCAACAGTCAAGGGGCCATATCAGCACAGAGCTCCTATATCATTAGTTCCAAGATTAAAGGGGAACGTTCACACCATCAAACTCTCAATTCGTAAAAAGAAAACAAGGAATTAACATTACAAGGAAAGCTTCACTTCATGAAAAGTCAGTCGGATAAGGAGATTATAACGACACGAAGAACATAAAATTTGTCAATAAAGAGAATCGATATGCATTCTTATCATCTTCATCATCCCAAGAAGGAATTGGCGAATTTGTAGGGTCATTTGGGTTGAAGTTTCGACTGGTTTTTTTAGAACTAATCTCGTTCCTATTGAAGGTTATTTCAAATACATGCCGAGATCATATTATCGAACCCAGTGTTCTCCCATATATTTCAAATAGATAATAAATCGGATAGTTAATAAATTGGAAAAAAAATGTGTACTTATGGACAACCCATGTCAATAAGTATACAATTTTTTAGAACACAATATTTAGGTATGGCCTGCGCTTTTCTCTGAATTGAGCACCTTTGGGATGCTAAAAAGATTTGTTGCAAATATTAGTGTTCCAGATGAAAAAACAGCTGCTAAATTATATCTAAGAGAAATAGTAAGAAATTAAGCAAAACGATATTGAGAATTTGGTGAGAAGTATGTACAAAAGATACTGTATTGCAAAGAGTCTATTACTTAAGAATCGGAAAAACTATCGACTTCCAGAAGAGCCAAGCCTGCTGAGCTCTATCTTAGCCTAGTAGAGAGGTCAGTAAAGACATAATGGAAATCCTACCCACTTACTACAAAAAAAAATTAATTTGGTACAAGGATGAGTGACAACTATCTACACACCAAATATCCGGAGTCACTGGGTAAACAATATACCAGTGTTTGTCAATGGGAAAACATGCAATCAAAAGATTTGCTCCTTGAGAGAACCTACCTCAGGCTATTTTCACCGACAGTGAAGCAGCCATATAAGCACATGGATCATTTGTTATCAGATCCAAGATAATAGGATACTGTTTTGGAAAACTCAATTAGATAGAAAAGAAAAACAACATTAAGCTGATATGTTGGAAAGAAAGGGATCAAGCTCTCAGTTCGTAGAATCAGGACTTGTCTACGATATGGTAAGAAATATATATGCAAGTGAGTTAAGCAAAAAGAAAAAAAACTTAAAGAATGCCTATGGAACAACCTCTTGGGGTTAATTGAGTCTACGATAATAGCAAAAGGTCTACGGCTTCAATGGGTTTAGGTAAATTGTCCTATTGACTGCATGCAAGGTTGTCGTTGCAGGTCGTGCGATACATCTTCGTGCCTATGAAATTTTAAAAAACCTATTATCTCTGAAACCGTTACAGTTAGTAGCCTTTATCAAAGCCACAGAAGGATAGTTGATATTATGATTTGAGACTCAGACATCAATTCAGCTGCTAATAGCTGCAGATGTTTCACCCTTTTCTAACCTAATATGCATATAGAGCCTATGACATGTGTTTTTTTTCTAAGGAGAAAACGGGTTGTCTAAGGTTAGCCAACTAAGCGCAACTGAAAGGGGTCTGAAGTGATATTGTCTAGTATTGAGTCTTCCAGGCTTACCCGCAACAGATTTCTATACGTACTAGTTCAATGGTTGCTCTTTTCACCATTACTGTTGTAGTGCTACTACTATATCTAAAATCAGTATCTTGGGATTGATGATACTATCAAGTATGTGTATTTTGTGTTTCAGTTATATTCAATAAAAAATTACATAGTATTGTATAAATGGCTAAACTTATCGATTGAATCTCTGTGTTCGTTAGGGAATCATCGAGATATTATTCGTTTTGTTTTGGCTTGTAGGTGCTTCACATAGTTGCACTGCAGAAGCATTATCTGCAACCAAATAATGACCCTGAGGATTGCCCAATAACCTGGACTATATCGCTCGGATCAAAGAAAATAGATTGTTGATGGCAATTTATCAAAACATAAATAATTATAGAAAAGCTGGGCCACTAACAGCATTTTATTTAGATAATTAACGACATCCTTTATTCCAATATTTGTTATATAAGACAAATAATTAATTTGATTTAAAATCCTTTGATTTGATGATGTATGATAGTCATATGGTGCTACATACCATGCTAATACTCAAAACCATTATTAGGTATTTGTAAGTAATTGTGTAACTATGTTAAAGTAATTGTGTAGAGGGGAAAAATGAATTTATTTTTGATAAATTGAAGATGGATTAAAATAAAGTTGCAATAATCTAAAAGAAAAAAAATTACAAAAACATATATTTTGGAATTTTTCCTACGTTTAAGACAGATTCGATTCAATATTTTGTAAAGTTTAGTTTAAAATCAATTTTTATCCAGAATTTCTAACCAATAAAAAATGACTTTTTTTGTCATACTTAAAATATTTAATTCAACTTTTAAAATTTTTATTTGAATACAAATTAAATCCCCATAACTTTTACAAAAAACTACAACTACAGGATACAAAACGGCACTACAGACAAGATACAATCTACGAGAATTCGGTGCAAAAGCCATGCCTACAGGAAAAAGAGCTAATTTCATAAACAACTTTAAATACTTGACTAAAATTTTATTTTGATGTATGAAATTACCTCCACAAATAAAAAAAGTAGTGCATAAAAACAAACTAAAGAGTAAAAAAGAAAATACCTAAAGGTGTAACTAGCTTGGAACGGTGGCCAAGGTGTCTCAGTGCAACATAGATTCCTTTCTGTTTTCAAAAATTCATAAAAAATGAACCATGCGTGAGCTGTACAAAATGTACAAATAAGATTTATAAGCGACAATAACGACTGACGTTTTTGGTATATTTACTTACAGTTCAAGAGAGAGTAATAGTTAAAACACAGGTTTCTGAAAAAGGTGAACGCTGAGAAAAATGTATGTGAAGTTACTAAGTATGTGAAAAATAGTGTTACATTCAGAAAATATCAAGTGCAATGGCTTAAAATGCACTGAAGTATGTTTTAAGTTTTGAATATTGTTATTTACACACCATCACCAATATTAACATAAACTGCCTTAATAGCAAATAGAGCAAACAGTCTTTATAACATTTAATGCGCTTTAAAGATAAGTCACATATAGATGGGAGGTTGATACGTGCATAATATAAGATTAAATGTGATTTTTTGTAACAAAGACAAGAGATTGAAAAATACATGAATATAGACTAGTAGATATTTAGTGTTTAGGATAGATAAAATAAGAACAAGTTATGAAATGTGTATGAATTATTCTTACAATTGCAATTTAATATTAATGTTTTTATGAATTTTTACTAAAATGTTTAACATTTTAAATATTTTTTTTAATACGTAATAAAGCTGAAAAATAACGGGGTCGCTGCCTTTCTGTTCTATATAGAATTAAAAAATAATTTTTATTTAAACATAATAATACACATTTTCTAAACATAATTAAAATAACATACAAGGTGCCTCATGATAGTAGGAAACTAGCAACCTAGTTAAACCTTTAGCAGTAGTGGATTCTAATTGAGTTTGAAGTCAATATTTTCAATTTGCTTAAATCAAGTATATCTAATATTCAAGTAGGATTTGTTATATTAGATTGGACATTGATACGATTTTCTGATATTTAATACCTAAAGTGCAGACTTTAAATTAATATATAGGCTCTTGCATTCTTGGCTTTGTAACTTATTATGTAATTGTAAATAGTATAATGTAACTTACTATATCCTGACGATAACCTATACTTTTATTTACAAGTGATATGAAAATACTACAAATTTAAGTTGTAAATTGTTTTATGGATTATATTATGTATACTATGGATGATATTATCTTTTTTGCTTATTAATTTAAAGAGAAAAAAAACTATCAAAATATCATATTTTATATATTGTCTTTTAATTGATATATAATTTTATTTTAAAGTTCTTTGACTGGGTTAAACAGTAACCAACATATAAATAGAAGAATTACCATTTTTAGAAATTTCAGGCATGCCCTATCTCTGCTGTTTTGGGACATTCTTTGTAAAGGTGTCATTAGAAAAAGAATAATGGTTTAAGTTAAAATTTGGATATATAATTATAGGGTGTTTCAGAACTATGGGATCAAACTTCTGGGGGTTGTTCAGTGCAACAGAAGAATCCATTTGAGTATAGGAACCCATGTCCGGAAATGCGTCACTATGGCACTACGGCCCTAAGACGCGTTAAAATTTATAAAAAACATTAATTACCTAAATAGGATGTGCTGCATTTATTTTTACCTTTTGTACATGATACCATAACAACAATTGTTTAAAATCAACGCTTATCAATGTCAATTCTCAATGTCAAGTTTAAAAATTTTATAGCTTACAATTTTTGAACATTTATTGCTAATGGAAAACTTCTACTAATCAAGAATTGGCGCATATGCATTTGGCATACGGAGCAACAAATTGCAATGCACGAGCAGCATCGCGGTTGTATTATGAGCGTTATCCCGAACGAAAACATCCTGGATACAAAAAGTTTATTGCGGTTCATCGGCGGCTCGCTGAGACAGGCATGTTTAAGACCAAGATGCATGATACTGGTGTTGCTCGAACCGTAAGAATGGTCGAATTTGAAGAAGAGGTGCTTTAGCGAGTTGCCGATGAACCATCAAATAGCACACGTGACGTCGCTAAGAATATGAATACGAGTTACGCTTCTGTCTGGCGGGTACTACACGAGCAACAACTCCATCCTTACCACTTCCAGAAAGTTCAAGGTATGACTGCAGCCGATTATTATCCTAGAGTTCAATTTTGTCGATGGCTTCTGGATCACATCATTGCACAACCAAATTTTTTACGATATGTTTTGTGGACCGATGAAGCCTCTTTCACAAGAGACGGTATTTTTAATAGTAGGAATAGCCATGTTTGGGACGAAGAAAATCCTTATGCAATTTTTCCAAGAAAACATCAGAATCGTTGGTCTGTCAACGTATGAGCAGGCATTGTTGATGATTATTTAATTGGGCCATACCTTCTACCGGAACAGTTAACAGGACCTATTTATCTGCGTTTCTTGGAGGAAGTTCTCCCAGAACTCCTTGAAAATGTTCCACTAAACCTTAGACAGCAAATGTGGTTTCAGCATGATGGAGCGCCGGCTCACTTTGCTGTACAAGTACGCGAGTATTTGGCTCAGCGGTTTGGGCACCGTTGGATTGCCAGAGGTGGAGCAGTTTCTTGGCCTCCTAGGTCACCCGATTTAACGTCGCTCGATTTTGTCTTGTGGGGACATGTAAAGTCTTTAGTCTACGAAACTCCAGTAGAATCAGAGCTAGACTTAATTGGACGAATAACAGCAGCATTTGAAATCGCTCAAAACGAGGATCAAATTTTTAGTGTAGTCCGCCGAAATCACGTGCGGCGTTTAAATCGGTGTATTAAGGTTGGAGGAAGACATTTGGAACAATTGTTGTGATGGCATCATTTCCATTTACATTTCCGGACAGTCGAGCACAAGCAACAAGTCGAGGGGCAAAATTCGCAGACGAATTAAAGAGTGCATTTTTGAACAGCATTCGAAATTTCATTCGCATACGAACATGAAATGTAGTGGCAACGTAGCAAAGTCGAGTGCTGTTGGAGGCTATGTCAACCGGGATGAAGACGATAAAGATTTTTTAACCTAACCTAAAATTTAAGTTTAAAAACATCAGGGAATTTTAAGGTTTTTTCATGGAGTTTCTTGGGTTTTTCAAATTGACTTTTTTTAAGATGGATTCAAAAAATAAAAAAATATTGCGGTTTTGTGTCGAGTGAGCAAAAGAAAGAACTAATTTCATTTTCGGAAGAGCATCCATAATTAAAGTCGGGCAAATTCACCAAAGATTTTTCAGCTAAAACTGCACAATCCTTGTGGATAAAAGTAGCGGACAGTTTACACAGTCTCCGGAGCACTTAAAGAGCACATCAATTCCAGCGTAATAGGCTTGCTTAATCTATATAAATTATTAAATTAAGCATCTGAATACATTTTAAAAGGGTCAAGAAATGAAGAGTACATCTTATTCCTTCTATCAGCCAGAGTTTCAGTCTCTTCCAGTGCATCGACGATGTTTCTTTGCACAAGATTGATTAATCTTGCCATTTGATTATAGTTGTTTTTATTCAATAAACAACAAAAAAAAAACTACGAAAATACTCACACAAATTAAAAAAAAAAAACAAAGCTAGTTTAAAATCAAAATAAGACAAGTGGCAGAATTAAATTGAAAATCGCACACGAACTTTGAAATTCGAATGTTATATACCCATTCGAGACACTGCATGCGAAAAAGTTCGCATACGAAGCGGTCAAAAATACGAATATCGATTTTTCGTGCGAAATCCTTTAATTACGTATGCGAATCAAAGTCGAAGGGTTTCAAAAATACGGCCCCTGGATTATACATTCTTGAAACATTAGGTAATTTCACGTAAATGAGATAAAATGTGTCTAATGTTTTATTACCAGCTGATTAGAAGCTGCATATTCAGCAATTATAATTCTTTGTTAAGTATGATGATTAGGTTTAGAATTGGTTTCAATTTATAATTTCTTTTTCATATAATTCTCACATTTTAATTACATAGCCCATTAATAATAAAAGTCTACTTCGCTTAAAATTTCTAATTAATAAATAATTTATGCAAGCCAAACACTTTTAATAATTTAATGATTATTTGATATTTTTAAAATCTAGAAAATTTACAATTTTTAAAATCTCTTACCACCTATCTAGAGCATATCCTCTGAAAAATTGAACATTATTTACTATATATTTAGATTATTCTACTCTATACCTTCTATGGATACGTCAAATATAATTGTCACTTTTTGTAAAAAATACAAAAATATTCTTAGAAAGATGTTTTTAAAAGCATTAAGAAATCTTTTATTTATATTTAAACAAATCTGTCGGTTTCATTTAACAGATAGTAACATAAGCCTGTTATAGTAACAAAGGAAGTCCGATCATTATAAAATATGCTCCCTGAAACCTACGTAAAATATAATTACTAGGTTTTGTAGGAGTAATTTACAGTAAAACTAAAGATAACAACTCAATTTCTAGTATCATACATGGTGGAAACAAGTATAGAAGCTTTGTAGATCGACGAATCTAACTGTTGTTGTCTAGACAAGAAATCAAGCAATGTTTAAGAGCATTTTTTTCTGGTGAAATTTGCGACCACTTTCATGATATTAACACTTGTTTAAATTCGAATAGGGGTATTTACGACGTCGCAAAGATTTCAATGGGGCTTAAGTCAAGGACAGTTGGGATGGCCATTGAAGAAAAGTTAAGTTTTCTCAGCAAACCAATTTTTTACTATCTTTGACGCGTATTTCTAATCATTGGCCTGTTGAAATATCCATAGCCATGGTACATCTTCTGAAAATCGCAAGGTCTCTTTGTATATAAATTGATCGATTATACTCTACACTTTATGAATTTGGGATTCAGTTTCAATATTCCTAAATTGTTTTATGAATTTGAAAAGTAGTTTTACTAGGTTGTAATAGAGAATGTACTCTACCCGTAGCCGATCGATAGTTCTAGCCTGGACACTTATCCCCGCTTCCATCGATACCTCACAACAGAAGCCGAAATCATGCGAGGCGACGACCGCATGCGATGGCAAAAATTCCGCGCTGGGGCACATATTTTGCGTTGATTCGAAATAATATTTTACTGCAGTTATTATTGTAGTTTATAGTAAGACTACGCATTTACAATTTTAAACTACCAAACTATTTTGATACTCGCTTTGAGTTTTAAAAAGAATAAAAATTCGGTATTTAAATTAGGTAGGTAAATTAACAATTTTATTTTTAACTTACATTTTACAATCTTAATTTTATTTAGAATAATGCCTACCTCTTGTTGCATTCCTGTTTAAGCTCAGAAAAAATTAAAATGGATTTAAAATTTTTTTTTTTGTTTTTTTTTTTATTATCTTCGGAATCATTCAAATTTTCGATTTTTTAAATAAGCAACAAAAATTTGCCGTAGGTACCTACCTAATTTTGTTTTCGGCATTAACATTTTTACGAAAAAGTAATACAGCAATGCAAAAACTTTCCCATAGCAACCAAGATAATCCACAAAAGTGTCAAGGATAAGTTTTTGAAAAATTGTTTTTTTTTCAATAATCTTCAAAACCACATAAAATATAATATATATTATATTTTTTTATATGGCATATTCTTTTACAAGTAAATAATGTGCAACTTTGGGGTAATTTATCCATTTTCGTATTTTGAGGGTAGACGAATTTGAAACACCGTTTATGTATATTTCTCCAATAAAATACATAATAAAAAATATTTAAAACATTTATCATATACCTAAAAATACGTAATAATAAAAAAAAAATATTATCTTGTAAAATGTAAAATATTAGGTCCCGCGGTATCTCCACTTAGTCGTTCCACTGTACGGCGTGCGCCACCAAATCTCGGCTTCAATTTTGACGCCACGAAACCAGTGTCACGGCTAGAACTCTCGATCGGCTACGCTCTACCTCAATACAATTTCACCTTTAAGAAACATCCGGTGCCTGTTTTCTTTATTTTCTCGAAATCTACGATTGTTACATTCTTGGCTAACCATTTACTGATTTTGTATTTATTTATTAAGAAGGTAAAATACAAGCCCCATTCAGCAATAAATTGTGATTTTCTACTAATATATTGGTTTCTTTGTCTACAAACCACGGGATAAAAATCCTGTTAGATCTCTTCGATTTCTAGCATTACTTAGATTATCACGATTCTCACATTATTGTACTATTTTCCTTAACTCACTTTTTCAAAACTTTGCAATTACCAAAATTTTTTCCAATTCTAAATAAGTATACAATTTTTCAATTAAAATCAGATGAATGAAATAAAGCTACGTCCTGATATGAACAATTTATATTTAACCCGATATATGTACTGTAAAACAAAGACTGCACACTTTAAAATGCAGAATATAGTTCAAGTTTCTAACTGTATTTTCAACTACAAATTCCTTACCACAAAAAAGTAAAAGCAACATTTCTGTTTCAGTGGCGTTCTTACATTTTAGCAATATTTAAAACCCTTTTTTATGATTATATAGTACAAACCGATTTATAAATTTTCCACTACTGCAGGTGCCATTCGAATATAAAACAAACTAAAAAATATATGATATGCTAGCTTCCAACTAACGTGAGACACTCTTTATGTAAAAATTTGCTGCAGATTCTTAATTAAAGATAATCATGATGAATTGAAGTTTTCTTAAATATATACAATTTACAATATCTGTAATTTAAAAGCGATAAAGCATACGCCAAGCGTTTAATAAACGTGAACTTACCTCATCTTTTTCTTCAAGCAAATATTTAACTTGCCTGGTAATGAGAGGCAATAGAATCTGCCTACACTCCGGATACGTGCATAACTTGCTATGTACAATATCATTTATCGTCATCATTTTTTGTTTGGTGAGTCTACCGGAAGGAATGCTATTAAGAAGGTCGCAAAGAATATTACTAAAACATGTACATTTTTAGTTTATTCCTTGAATCTTTAACAGATTTATTACTACACACCTCAGTTCACACTTATCAAATATCAATAAAATATCGGGAATAGTACAGGGTAAATATTTCAAACAAGCCCCCTGCTCCCTTAAGAAAATATCATTTTGGGATGACATCATATAACTTATGTCTCGTAACAGCTCTCTCATACTATCCTCAAATTCGTCTTCCGGATCGATTATCGGATAAACTTCGACAAATAGGAGCCTTGATCTCGAAACGAATCTCATGATATACTGGAAAGCTTTCATTGTTCGAAATATTAGGTTATCTTTGGATGGGGGGTGGTTACTGTAACTGGCCCTTCCTATGATTGATTTGAGTATCGATATAAGTTTCCTAAAAAAAATTTATTCGAGAATTACTTTACAATCTAATTTTTTTTTAATTTCAAGTAGCACATTATACAGGTTGGCAAATAGAAGACTAAACATAGGCATTATAAATGGCAACACCGCTTCTCACTTACTTTGTGGTTGATAAGCGGCGCGGCGGATTCCGATCGTCTTATTTGCTATTTTCGGCAGGGCACAATCAGCAGCACTCATTTTGGTGTGTGATTGCATACTGCACCGTTGAGTTTTAAAGCGCTATTTTAATTTTTATAAATATTTACCATTATGGCAGTTTATACCCCTTCCGAAAATGTTCAACTGATTAAATGGTTTTATCAAGGCAGTTCGACAGTACAGTGCAGGGATTTATTCTCAGTAAAATTTAAAAATAGACTGATTCCTTGTGCTAAGACTTTTAAATGTCGTGTCAAATTTTGAGACATCTTTTTGCCTCCAAGAATGTAGAAATTGCTACATTAAAGCTCAACCTATTGAAAAGGTCCAGGAAATAGAACGGCGGGAATAAATGGTTTGGAGTGCCTTAGCTTTGGATTCAAAATTCAATCAGAAGTGTTGGCGACGACCTGGGTATACACCATAAAACTGTGACGAATATTTGGAAAAAACATGGATACAAATGTTTTAAACAAATCTCGAGAGGTGTTTTCTGAAGCCCAGTGGCGAAGAATGGCATTTTGTGGAACGATGATGGAAAAGGCAAATAAAAATTTCTTAGATAATATTTGTTTTCAGATGAGTCCTTTTTTTCATTGCATGGTAAACACAATCCTTCCATTGTTCGTTAGTCTCAGAAAAACGAGCACAGTCTCCTCAAAAGTTGAATGTTTGAGCTGGTATTTTGGGCGACCACATTATTGGGAGGTTTTTCATTCATGGTACTTTGTACGCCCAAAAATATCTTGAGTTGCTACAAATCCAAGTTCTTCCTGCCGTTGAACTCCTCCCTGATACCGACCTGGGATCAGTCTATTTTCAACAATATGGAGGTCATGCTCATAATGCGGTTAGAGTAAAAGATTTTTTAATAAATAATTTTCCTAATCGCCTTATTAGTGGGACTGGTAAAATTAAGTGGCCTCCAAGATCTCCCGATTTGTCACCAAGTGACTTTTATTTGTGCGGTTAACTTAGGGAGACTATTTATATACATCATAATAGTGGGTTAACGAATTTAGAGGAGTTGAGAAACAAAATTTTGATCTTGAATCTGCCATTTCCATTTTCCCTCAAATTTATTTGGCAAGAAACGCTTTAATTTTCAATATGCAATGCAGAGCATAAAAAAATTGTAATTACGAATCTATGCGGTTTTTACACATGTAATTCCTGCATTAGAAAAATATTATACCAATGCCAGGTTATATTTTTTTAAATTTTAAAAGAGATACAGCTCTGGTACCTCTGACCGAAGTCAGACGCTTACTAAAAAATCGAGCTGGAACCTCGAACACCAGCGTACTGTCACGGCGGCGGCGTTGCAACATCTCGCCTGTTAGGAGCTTATAAGTGTAGTGATCCATACGCCAACCTGTATATTAACTTAAGAGTAAACTTATAGAATAGTAAGGATTTAGTTGACATTGGTAGACAAGTTTTACATCTAAAGGTATAGCCCATAATAAGATAATTATTGGCAGGCTGAAATTTGGATAAAGGATACTGGGTATAAACAAAAGTTTATAAAATGTTTATTGATAATTTTACTATTTACAAATTATAATACATATTTATCGCATTTCAGATCCAAAATCATAGCCAAATATGTAAATTTATTAACTTTTTTTAATCATCAAAACTTAAACAATTTATATGATGTACATAATTTGGTATTACAAGGGTTCAAATATTGCTCCATTATCTACAGAGATACATAACGAATTGAGAATACATAACGATATTGAGAAATTTAACACAAACTTAAATAATTTAAAAAAATTCACCGATGATCATAATTTAAAACCAAATTCCTCTAAATCCTATACGCTATTTTTTAATGCTAAATATCAGATTAAGAGAATTAGGCAATTATAATTTGTTCCACAAATAGATAATATGCCTTTGGCCTTAGTTTCTGAAGAGGTGAAAAATTTGGGTATACTTTTTGATGATTCGCTAACATTTCAAACACATATTCATAATAAATTAGAAATTGCGTATAAAAGATTTAAAAAAAATTAATTATTTTGAAAAAGGCTACCATCCAAAATAAAGTATCAATTATGTGACAGTTTAATACAAAAGAGCTGTGTCCGTTTTTCTTACAATATTTTATTTAGAGAACCTATTTAAATAATAAAAATATCCTCAATATGAGTTACCGTCAAAAACTTCTTATACTTTTTTACATAGAATCTTAAAAACTGAACAATTCTTATACCTAGCGTTATTTAATCCATTTTTCACAACAGCATCATACAAGATTTGTTAATAAATACAGGGTACCTCAACATCGCACTTTACATACATAAGGATTAAATTGTGGAATGATGAAAATGAGTGAAGGAATTTACTTATAAAGATCCTAAAATACGCTAAGCAATTTCTTATTAATGGGCAAAAAAGACCTATATTTCTTCCAAATCATGTGTTGTCAAACTTTTCCGCTAAAATGAGATAACCTGTAAAATTAATATATTTACTGTTAGTTTCCCTTGTTTGTCTCACGCACGCCTTTCACCTTTTTTTCTGCCATTTGCTATGCCATTCGAAACTTATATATGTAGGTATATTATTGTATATGTACTTGCATATGTATATTATTAACTTATTAATAATTTTGGTTACACAGGGGTACACAGCACAAATACACATCACTTGTGTATTTTGTGTTATTGGCCACTATGGTCGCGCTGTAGTCCTTTTTATCTTCGGGTATATATTTGTAAAATTGTTTGTGTGTAATTTGTATATAAAGGGCAAATAAAAAAAAATTGAGTTTGAATTTGAACTTTAAAGCAATTGAACATAAGATCATGAAAAAAGTGACGAAATGGCTTTCAGAGGCTGGGAATGGTAACATGATATTTAAACATTATTTGCATTTAATATCTGTCATTAACCAATATCATAACGTAAAAAAAACAAGTGTTTACATTACTGATTCTATTTTTTCAAATATTACATTAAATTTTCTTTAATTCCCCTTTTTTCGGAATATATGCGTTCGAGCTATTTTCATTGCAATACCCGATTTACCGAATTATATAAAGACTCGAACTAACATTTCAAATAATTCATGCGTTAGATTCTAAGTAAATATAAGCCCTTAATCTAGCAATTCCTCTCAAAATCTAGAACAAATATTAAAAGAAACTTACTTGTAAGCCAACGTTGCACTAAAACTCTCCTTAACATATAAATCCAACACTGGCTCAAAATGTAGATACTTCCAGTCATTTGTAACCAAACTGATAATGTACAGAAGACACTCAAATACCATAAAATCATATTTATCACTAGTAATATCATCTATAAGAATATTAAAGAGAGCATCCAGGATATCCTGCAAAAACTTCACTATTTCTTCACCACAAACGTTCATAAACGCTTGAAGTGAATCTGTGATGGTGTGCTTATGAGTAGCCCAATTCAGGAGGCCAAGAAGATTAACTGGAAAAGAAAACTTAGTATGGTTCAAAAATCTTATCTATCTGTCTTTACCGTTTTGTGTTAACTTTGTAGAACAAATATTTGTAGATATATTAAATGTATCTTTTATACTAAAGGTCAAGCCGGGCACAGTAACTCGCTGATCTTTCGCTTTACTGGCCAACCAAGGTAGCTTGAAGTAATCCAGCCCAGTCTCGTCGAACTTCTTATAATCTATTTTATAAACGGCTAAATTGTGTAAAGCGTCTGATAATGTCACTCCGTTTTCCTGCATAAGTTTAACGTAACTCATCGCAAACGGTTTTTCGGTTTTATCCTTTGTCTCATTAGAAGAGCGATGTTTGAAAGTGAACTTTAAATGACTAGATTTGAACTCTTCGATTCTTAAAGCGATTTTAAAAGTCTCGTGCCATTGTGGTTTGTCTTCGTGCCGGTAGATTACCGAACGGTATTCGTCTAACGGTTGGACACCACCACCTAAACGTATAACACCCTAAAAAGGAGAAATATAAAAATATATATGGTGATATTCAGTAAGAAAATGATATGTTCTATAAGAAAATTGCTAAGATCGCTCTGAAAAATCGATACTGGTATTGTTAAAAGCAGATAAAAGGTGGTTAATAAACCAATTCTTAAAATAACACTCTAGCTATCCACTGTGCTGTTATCCTCTCTTTTGATAATTGAAAATAAAAGTTATCAAACTAGTTTTCCATTTTCTGCAAACACACCTTAATTTAATTTATAAATAAATAATAATAAAATAATAATTTATAATAAAATAATAATTTAATTTATAATAAAATAATAATTTAATTTATGTAATATTGGTAATAAAGTAAATCTATAAAAGTTATTATTCAATTTAATATAAAGACTACTCAGATTTAGGTCTGCACACAGATATGTGCGAGTATGTAGAGTTAAAATAGGCATGTGACACAGAGAGATACTAGTAAAGGTAGTAATTTTTTGAAAATTTCCTTAACTGATACCCAAAGAAACTAATATTAATTACCATAGGTCAGCGTTATTCAAAGTGTGCTCCGCGGAGCCCCGGTGCTCCGCGAAACGTCCGGTAGGGCTCCGCCAGCAGTTATAATAAATGAATGCATGTATTAAAGTGGACCCTATAAGAATAAAGTTACCTAAGATAAAAATAAACAACCAAAACGAAACGCCTACTTATAGATGTTACTGGTACATATACGAAAATTAAATACATGTATTATTAAGTAAATGCCCGACCTATTACATCGAAATGTTACAGCGTTACTCGTACGCCACCATTCGCCCCCGGACTATAAGCAATCGAATGACCTCGGTTCGTCGCGCTGTTTCTCGTGCTCGTGCGTCGACGCGTACTTCGGAGAAAATCGTCTGGCTCTCCGAAGTTTCTGAGGAATTCGAGATGATTCGATGGTTACTGATATAATATAAAGAAGGATTGTTTGACGCGGAGAATTTATTAATCAAACAACGTACCGCAAAATTTACTCACACCCCGCTCAGTATTTCATGTTCGCTTGTCTTGCTGTTGTTCGTAGTGGTTGTAAAATCTTGTATTTCGTGCGTCAAGAGATACTATTTGTCATCAAATTGACCAAATCAAATTAGTGTGAAAGAAGAATGAAGCGCTGGCTTAAAGGTGTTGCAAAAAATGTGGTTCGCTTGGATGATGCATCAAATTCAAATCAAGGTGATATGACGGCGTCAAGTTCTAGTTTTATGGTTTCAAGTTCAAGTAGTAAAACATCTAATGACACACTGAAGGTGAAAAAATGAAAGTATGACGAATCATACATTAATCTCGGATTTGTTGATTCCAACGGCTCACCTCTTTGTATGTGGTGCAGCAAACTTCTTCCTAATAGTTCGATGGTACCTGCTAAGATGCGCCGACATTTATAAACTCTACATCCCGACTTCAAAAATAAAAGTAAAGAATGTTTTCTACGTAAAAAAGAACAATTATTAAGAAGCCAAAAAACTATGACGTGTGCGACTTAGACTGTGAATGAAAATTGCCCAATCAGGAGAAGCGCACACTATCGCTGAAAGGCTAATAAAACCATGTGTGGTTGACATAACAAAATGTATGCTCGACGAAAAGTCTCACGCGCCGAAGTGGGGATATCGCAGCAAACATAAAACAAGAACTGGTTTCACGGCTTCAAAATAACAAATTCGTCTTGCAAATGGATGAGTCGACTGACGTTGCTGGACTGGCCATCTTGCTCAGTGGCGGCTGGTGACTTTAGGAAGAGGTGAAGCGCCCCAAACCCAAAATATACCATAAGCAGCAAAAACAAAATTTTATTATGCAAATTGGGTCATATAACGGCAACATTTTATAAAAAAAAATCCCGAATGCGATGGAATTTACTTCCGATAAACAAGAACTAAGTCAATAGAATAAGAACCTTGCTGGCAGCGGCAAGCATACGCCGCGCCGTTCTGTAAATTACCCCGAGTGTTTGTCCGTCCGTTACCATAGCAACCGTCGTAAGCGCGGGGGGAGGTGTTGCATCGGATTATTGTTTCTGCTAATTGTGCTGCATTGACACATGCGGTGGCGGTCGCAGCTGCTCTTATGAGAATATGTTTAGCGCGCTCGGGTTTCTGAATACTTTTACAAATATATTCTTTATAGGATTACACTAATTTTGATAAATCAGATAAAATAAAGAATTAATTTGTTATAAAATATAAATTCAAACTAAATTGTAAACGTAAAGATGTCGATTTTAAAACTCTTAAATTTTTTAAAATTTGTGGTGAAGCGGCGCTCCCCTGACGAGCCGCTACTGATCTTGCTAGTAATTGTGCGATATCCATATAAACATTCACTCGAAGAAGACTTGCTTATGTGCTCATTGCTGCCTGCTAACACAACCGGAGAAGAAATTTTTAACACGATTAACATGTTTTTTGAAGAAAACCAACTCGATTGGAATAATTGCATTGATATTTGTACCGATGGAGCCAAGGCAATGACAGGTAGAACAGCAGGAGCAATATCACGAATAAAAATGAAAGCGCCAAATTGTAGTTCCAGCCACTGCATCCTGCATAGACTTACTCGCGGTTAAGAAAATGCCACCAAATCTAAAGTTGGTTCTTGATGAGTCAGTAAAAATAATTAATTTTGTCAAGTCACGTCCACTACAATCCTGATTGTTTTCAATATTATGTGAAGACTATGGTAGCGATCATAAAACACTATTGCTCCATACTGAAGTAAGATGGTTGTCCCGGGGTAAAACTTTGACAAGGCTTTTTGAACTAAGAACAGAATTAAAAGTTTTTCTTACAGTTGTTCCTTTAACTTTAAAAGACCGTTTGTCCGATAAAAGCTAGTTATTTAGACTAGCATTTTTAGCAGACATGTTTGGAAAACTTTACGAATTAAACCTGCCACTACAACGAAAACAGACAACAGTTTTCAATGCTAACAACAAAATAACTGCCTTTAAAAGAAAATTAGATTTTTGGATTACTTGTTTTGGTAAGAGAGAAATCGAAAGCTTTTCATTGCTAAGTGAGTTCCTTAGTCACCATAGTCTTAGTGATAAAGAAATATTTCAAAATTAAATATTTGTTGAATTGGTGCAATATCTCAATGATCTACAAGGGACTTTTGAATCTTACTTTCCTGAAAAACAGAATACAAAACTGAAAATAAACTCATTGGATTCAAAACCCTTTTTGATCTAAATTGCAGAAGCCTGAAAATATGTCAAATCAGATCTATGAATCATTTCTAGAAATGAGATCGGATACAAGCATGGAATCATTGTTCAAAACAATTTCAGTAAATGATTTTTGGTGCAGGGTTCGTGATGAATATCCACAACTTGCCACAGAAGCTTTGAATGTTCTTCTGCCGTTCCGAACAACGTATTTGTGTGAAACGGGATTTTCAGCATAATACAGCTACAAAAACAAAATACCGCAATAGACTGGATGCCGAACCAGACATGAGAATTCAACTTTCTTCTATCAAGCCTGACATTACCCAGTTGATGAGGAATAACAAACAATTACATGCCTCGCATTAACTGAACTTAGCGTTATCATTTGCTTACTAACTCACTACTTACTGTATCTATCTTTTTTTGTATGATTATTAATAAACAATTCACATATAACTGCTTTTGCTTTTAGTTTAGAGTTTAGGGTTCCGTCACGAAAAAAGTTTGAGTAACACTGCCATAGGTGCTTATTAAACCCATAATAGGCCACCATAGGGTGAGTACATAAACTGAAATATTCCATTTCCCTGAGCTTTTTGCACGATCCTGTATAATTCTTGAAATTTTTAGCGTTATTTCAGATCTGGCAGAGATGGTCTTGTTTGTTTAACAATAATCATAATGTAGTTAGTTGCATTGATTTAATATTTGCTTCAGCACTTATACATTACTTAGTTAATACGTAGACGTAGTTAATTTGAATTTTTAAGCTTTTGTGCTATTGGCTTTGTAATTTACAGCAAATTAACCTAAATTTCTGGCACTTAATAATGTTAATCGCCTCATGGAAAGCCGCTTTGGCAAATAAATTTTACATTTACAGTCTGTGAGCCTGTGTGTTACAAAAAAGAAACCAAAACATATATTACCTTTTATTGTTTAAGTAGTTAATAAATAATACTGTACTAAAAATTTAAAAACATGCTTTATTTAAAAGATACTAGCTTTGACTGTGACTAGCTTTCTGATAAGCAGTAAGATAAAATAAAAACTGATTCAGATTTAACTAAAAGTGGTGCTATCTTGGGGCTAAACCTGAACTATTTTTACAACAAACAACAAAAAAAACTTTACAGAGATATGTTGTTGTCAAAAATATACAGGATGTCTTTAAAAGGTCTGTACAAAATTCTAGGACATATTCCTGAGGTCAAAATAAAAGAATAGAAAGATACAGTTTTGCAGAAATGACGGATATGTTATTAGTTTTTGGGTATTGTGATGGAAATGGCCGGGAAAGTGTTAGGGTACATGGGCAAAGATTTTCAAATCAGCGTTTACCAAATTATTAAATATTCCCTGCTATGGAGTGACGCCTTCGAGAAGCTGGTAGTGTTACTCGTGTAACTGTCACATATGGATGGCGCTGTATGATAAGGACTCCTCAGATGGTTTATCTAAAAGGTACAAGACCTTTTGCCTACGTATTTTGAACAACGTTTGAGCTTCTGTCAATTTGTCATTGAAAACAGACAACAAAATTTAAATTTTGCTAAGCAAATTTTGTTTAAAGATGACGCATGCTTTACGAGAAGTGGTGTAACTAATCTTCCTAATGAATGAATCCCAATGATACTAGAGTAACTCATTTTCAACATGAGTTTAGGGTCAATGTGTGGGCGGGAATCTTTGGCAATTTTAAAATTGGTCCTGTAATTTTACCACCAACGCTAACTGGTGTGAATCATTTAGAACATTTACAAAATACGCTGCTAGATTTATTAGAAGAATTGTCATTACAATTTCGGCAAGATATGCGGTTCATGCATGATGGTGCTCCACCGCATTTCACTTTAATTATTCGGAATTATTTGCATCAATAATATCCAAATAGATGGATTGGAAGATGACGCTCCTATAAACTGACCACCACGCTCACCGGACTTGACTCCATTAGATTATTTTTTGTGGGGTACAAAAATAATTTTGGGGAGTACTTTTACGCCATATTAAGATGTGTATTCTTGTTGACGGAGGTCATTTTGAATAAGTGTTAAAAGTTTATAATAATTGAAATTACTTTAAATAAATAATTATTTTCATTAAATTTAAAAAAATATTTCTGCAAATTACGTTAAAAGTAACATCACAAAAAATTTCATTCAAATTTTGTATTATTTCGGTGCGGCATCAAAGACTAAAACAGGGAATATCTTGGTAACGGTTAATTTTAGCGGGTTCTAACATGAGTACCTTGTTTACTCAAAAGCGCTAGGGAATTGTTTCCTTCCTTTAAAAAAAAAACCATGTCTGCAAAAAAGTTATGGCCATTTTACGCCATCAACAGTGCAGTATGGAGCATCCTCTATCGGCCACAGCAAAAAGATGCCCATTTTCGAGTTTCTCATGCCAAATATCGCAAAATGTTAAAGAGATTAAATAAAATCAATTTTTATTTTTAAAATTTAATTTGCTATAACTAAGAAAGCATCCAATAACTAGTCCAGAAGCAACTCTGGACTAGACTTTAAAATCGGCTTATTCTGACCTCAGGAATATGTCCTAGGATTTTATACAGACCTTTTAGAGCACCCTGTATATCAGAGAACAATAATTATATAGGGTGCAAATATTTTAAGGGCGTATTGTTGGAGTCAAAATAAGACGTTTTTTCCTATGAACATGTGTCCTAAAATAATTCCCTTCAGAGCAACAGCCTTAAAATTGCTAAAACTTAAATTGCTTAAAAAAATCGATTATTTAGAATCATGTCTACAGTTATTCGTCAAATTTGCGAAAAATTCTCGTTTTTTGGCCGCTACTTTCATTTTCCGTCCCAAAAATGGTGTAAATCCAATTTTAGGTGAGGATTTAGAAGACCTTAATCTTCTGATTTCTCCTATGTTATATTTTCAATAAGAAATTTAAAAGTCTAACACCATCTAGTTTATTTTTTCTTTTGTATTTTTTTGATACAATTAACCGCTTTCGAGAAAATCGTTGATAAGCGAAAGCGTTATTAAACTTAAATAAATATCAAGTGAGAAAAACAAAGTGGGCCGTGACTGCTTTAATTTTTGTAAAATTAAATCAACTGTAACAAAAAATTACAAGTAACTATAATTTTAGATTTTTTCAAGGCTAACTAGATGGTGTTCTAGATTTTCAAATTTCTTATCGGAAACATAAGATATGGGACATCGTAAGCCTCCCTGAATCCTTCTCAAACAATGGCGTAAGCTTAATTTTCGGGACGGAAAATATCAAGAGCACCGAGAAAAACACCAATTTTCTTGTTAGTGTTTCAAATTATCGACTTTCTTCAAGGAATTTGCGCAGGCTGTAACTCTGAGGAAGTTCATTTTAGGACACATGTTTATAGCAAAAAAGTCTTATTTTGACTCCAATAATATGCTGTTAAAATATTTGTACCAAATTTTGTAACACCCTGTATATGCATTTTCTAATAATTATATAAATATTTATTGAAATATTAGAAAATTCATCTTAATTTTTAATGTTGCATTTGTGAGGTTATGATAAGTTTAAAACTCATAACAGCTTCTTCAATTTTTTGCAATTAACAGTTTTAGTATCAGAAGATAGCTCTTTATACAGCCTAAATGTTTAATAAATTTTTACAAATGAACTACGTGCATTTTCATTTCTTTGAGAAAAAAAGACTTAAGACAAATATAAATGCATATAATTACACTCACGGGAATTAACTGGCCTTTTTCGTCACACACTTTAACGACCACTTCAACATTTTTTTCGGTAGTTTTGCTTCCCTTAGTAAACTCCCCATTTACTAGGGTTAAGTAAAGATCATTTCGGACATCTCCTGGTAAAATAACTTCAGGGAACCCCATTTTTCTTGCTCGGGATACATTGCCTAAAACCAAATGTGGGTTTTCTTCTCGGACCTAAAATTTAAAAGAATATATATAAAATTTTTAGCAGCTTTTATGTGCTATTATTGATTTACCTGTTTTAGATCCCCTCGCAGTAGTTTCATGCTAACAAATAAAGATTGGTCTTTGTTCTCAATCTTCTCCCTTGTAATAATTCTTCTAAGAGTCTGATCTAAATTGTCCTTTTCGCAACTAAATGTTACAAAATACTTTTTAAATCTTAATAAACATAATAAATTATTACCTCACCTTACAAAAGGTATTGCAAACTCTTTTTCCATATCAGTCTCAAACTTACAATTAATACAACTAGTAACATCCATTGCAGCAACTCCACAAGGCCTTCGCATATTCTCATAGGCACTTTTCTTGTTTAATATGTTTAAAGAACTCCGCCTATGGTCAACTTCCTTAATGTCTATCAGGCCTACCCTTATTACATAGCACACCAAATATATTTTCTCTCTTTCAAGATCCTTTTTACCTAAATCCTACAAAAAGTTTAAGTAAGAAATTTTATTAAAAAGTAAAGGCATGATAAGACATACAGTAAACATGACCCTAAGACTGTATATCTGGTCCACATCACTCATGAGTCCCTCTTTGGACCACTTGACTACATAACTTTCCGTTATTGGTTTCATTTCTTTAGCATCATAAAGACACAAGAGTAATTCTAAGTCTTCAGCGACTTTACAAATAAAATTTTTTACAGCCACAAGAAATATGTTTGAGTATTGTTGTATAGCAGATTTTGGTTGGTATTCTTTTTCATCCACCTAGATATGGAACTTGAGTTAATACTAGTGCCTTAAAAAGAAATTGGTTGCATTGACCTTTGCCTTATTATTCATCCTTTCAGTAGCAATTTTATGATAATTAAAAAGCTGAATGGTGCTTGTATCATGCGGATTGATTAAATTTCCATCCTTATCTCGAACCACCATGTCCAAACCTAAAATTTTGTTACCTATGTCGATTTCTTGAGTAGCCTGTCTTGTCACTCTTTTTATTTCATCGAGTGGAAGTGCACCACTAATAAGTTGACTCCTTAGAGAAATCAGATCATACATTTTGTTCTTCATTATTTCAAAATTTACGTTCTGATTCTGAAAATTAAAATTTTGTAAACTAAAAACTTACATTTAAGAGACTTGAAAACTTACCACATAAAATTCCTTCCAATGACTTCCCCATTCCCTCAAAACCGAAGTGATTTCCTGACATATGGGAGGATCTTTAAACACTGGTATGCCTCCAGATTCAAATTTGACACAAGGTTTTCTATGGACATAATTTTTCGGAAATATGCCATAAACGTGCCGATTATTGAGGAGCGAACCATAAAACCAATCTTGTTCTTCTTGTTGGATATAGACCGAGTCTCCAACTGTAATATTGAGTTTGAATGGTTCTGGTGCATTGTAATTGTATATAACTGAAATTGATAAGTTTTATTGAAGTAAAAAACCTTTTTGTACTTTAATAGGTAATTATTACTAATAATAATATGTCAGGGTTTAAGAATATAAAATATCAGTTTATACATATATAAAAGTGCATTGCATCAAAAACAAAACACAAACACAAAGCAACTACATAATATCCAATAAATACATAATAATAAGCTCTTTCAATTAATGTCTTGTTTTCATGCTCCTTGATCTTTTTTAATTTGATAGCAATCTTACTGCAACAGGAAGGTGGTTAAATAATTTCTTAGTGACATAAAAAATTAAATTGTATGTCAAGGCCGATGATGGTACATCAATTTTAAAAGAGGAACGAGTTTGGTTGAATTGATAACTAAGGATTATTTTATTAATATTTTTTGAGAAACAAAAAATGTACTGGATTCTCTTCTCTCAATATTACATAAATATGTAAGTCCTCTAGAGCAATTTTCCCAAAAGCTGATAACGCAAATGGGAGTCAATGCAAAATAGGTACTTTTTGCTATCTTTTTGTTAAGTTGACTCCCGACATGGTAATCAAATTTCGTCTTATTATCTATTATTAGACCTAAAAGTGTATTCAAATTTTCCGGCAAAACAAGCTCTGTGTTCAACAGTACATTATCAATCAAACATTTAAAAGTATAAAATATTTGTTTCTGATGCATTAAAAACCAAAAATTCGAATCACACCACCTTTTTATGTTTGCCATGTCTTCGATTAACTTTGAATGAAAAGTGTTTGCATTCGTACCAGCAAGTTATTATCATTAGCAAGGGATGTGCATTGGCCATTCTTCATTATTATTGGCAAATCATTAAAGTTGAAGAAGTAGTCCATACTTGCAGTGGAGTTAATAGATCAATGGGTAACTAAAAGTGTTTCGGTCATCCTCCACTAAACTTTTTTTTTTTAGTATAAATTATAGTATATTTTAGAGTATGATAGTTTTATGAGTATAAATTTAGTGGAGGATGACCGAAACACTTTAAGTTACCCATTGACTGCAAATCATTAACATAAATTAGAAAAAGAAGAGGCCCCAGAACTGACGTTTGTGGTACTCCTGCTGCGACACTATAGGTTGAATGGAATCTTCACCTCCAAATATTATGATCTGGGGTATGTTTGCTAGATAAGATCTAAACCACTGCAAAATACATCCCTTAAATTCATAGATTTCAAGTTTTTGCACCAGTATATCATGTGGTAAGCAATTAAAGCTTTTGCCAGGTCACAAAATATAATCGCTGCAACCTCTCTATCATTGAGTTTCAGATAGAGCTAATAAAAACAGGAGTGAATCATTCAGGACCTTCTTGGATTCCAGAAATCTTAGTGTTAAGCAAATTCTAAGCAATTTCACTATAATGACAACAATGAAATAGGTCTATAATTATATGCAACATCCTCGCCTTGCTTGAAAATAGGAATTACAATGGCCTTCTTTATAAATTCCAGATAGTTGCCTGTTAAAATCGACTCGTTATTCAGTTTGCTAGTGATGATAATGCTGAAATAGAGAGATTTTGAAATATTTTAATGGAAATACCATCGTTTTTTATTTCAATTTGATAATTTTTCAGTAGGTTTAACTATTAAAATCTAACAAAACAAATTTCCAAATCTAAAAAATATACATAAATTATACACATTTGATAAATTGACTATGGGAGAAAGTACTAACAAAAAATTAAATTACAGAATCTTACAGATGTTTTAAAGATAAGATTTTATTCTTATTAAGAAAACATACAAAAATAACATTACTAAACAGCAAAAAAAGAAAACGCAAGCCATGTCTAACACAAGGAATCATTAATTCTATTATAGAAAGATATAATTTGAAAAATTCTTTAAATAAAAATTATAGCACTGACAATAAAATAAAAGATATAATGATAAAATATCAACAAATTTAATAAAAAAAATGTAAATTCATATTTTAAAACCACAATGTCATTGAATAAATGTATCCTTTAAGTCATCCAATTTACCTTTGGACTGGAAAATCTCAATTGTGACCCCTGTATTCGAATCAGATAACCGCTATGAAACTACTAATTATAGACCAATTTCTGTTATAAATAATTTTGAAAGGATATTTAAAAAGTGCCTATATTCTAGAATAATGAACTTTTTGAACAAAAATTAAATTTTGCATGATAAGCAATACCTACTGATTTTGAGATAAAAAAAAGTACTGACAATGTACTGATGTGATTTAGTTGATAGCATTAATATTAATTAACAAAATAAGAACAAAAAATTGGCAGTTTTTATGGATCTTTGACACTCTCCAACATGACATTTTGTGTAACCGTTAGAAAAAATAGGTTTTCAAAATGGACCATTGAGTTTGTTGAGAAATTACTTGTCCAGTAAAAAACAATTTGTGAAAATAGATAACCCAATAAGTAAATTTAAATACATTAATGCCAGAGTCCCACAAGGTACTGTATTGGGTCCAATCCCCTTTCTCATATATATTAATGGCATGACATATATCCTATGCAGATAATACTGCATTAATATTTTCAGCTGATTCCTGGGCTGAAGTTTATAATCAAGTTGAGGTGGGTCTCATCAAGATCTATGATTGGCTTAACAATAGACTTTTAAGACAAAATATAAAAAAATCTATTTTATGACTTTTACTACAAACCTGACAGATCAACCCGATATTAATATTATTTATTTATTATTATTATTATATGGGATCCACCCCATTACAAAAAAGAATAATACAACATAATAAATCATTTAATCTAATATATTGAATATAAAAAAGAACAATGACTAAAAGTGAATATCACAAATATTAAAAATTTAAATACCTGCCATAATCCAAAATAAAAAAAATGAATAAAAATTAACAAAAAGATTCAAATAATTGCCCTAATTTGATGCCTAAACCGAGACAGGTAATGCTCAAAATATTCACTTCCCCTGAGTTTAACAATCTTAAAGTTCTCTCAATTGGAGAGTGAGATGCATAATTAGTCCCACAAAAGGCAGGGAAAACAAACGATTATGTCTTAGGTTTCTAGTTGGTACATTAAAGAAAATCATCCTCATAAGTTCAGGGCAATTTATATGACCATTTAACAACTTGAATATAAAAATGAGATCTGAATGTAAATGTCTTTGTTTTAAAGTTTTTAGATTTAGCATCTCCAATGCATAGTCATATATAAGATTATCAGGAATTCTAATATTTAGCTTAAACAGACAAAATCTAACAAACTTGTTTTGAACCCATTCCAAGGCTAAGCAGCTAGCTGTTCATGTAAAATGGTGACCAAAACATTGAACAATAATCAAGCAGAGAAACTACAAGTAAGATATAGACTCTCTTGCAGGTCTCCAGTGAGAATCCCTACACTTGCGAACCACAAAGCCAAGAACCCTGGACGACTTTAAGATTATATTATTAATGTGTGTATTAAAGGTTAGTTGTTCATCAAACCATATCCCAAGGTCTTTTATTGTGCTGCAGTGCTGAATATTATGGTCAGCAACACTATAAGATGAATCATTCCTCTTATTTCCTTTGTAAAAACTTATAATATTTTACTTGCTAATGTTTAAAAATAAATTATTATTAATACACCATTCATACAATTTGTTTAAATCCTGCTGCAACCTAACTTGGTCAAGGGAAGATGATATTTGTCTATAAAATTTAACATCATCTGCAAATATCAAGAAGTTACTATTTTCAAAACAGGAGGCAATATCATTGATAAATATATCAAACAGCAATGACCACTCTGCGGAACCCCAGAGTAGACAACAATGTTGTCTGACCTAGCATTACCAATGTAAACTTGCTAGGTCCTTCCCGACAAGAAATCAGAAAATCAAGCTACTAATCTCCCAGGAAAGCCAAACAGTTCCAACTTCCTTAGTAATATGCCATGATTGACTCTATCAAAAGCCTTGGAGAAGTCAGTGTAGATCTGATCTATCCGGACCTGAACTGACAATTTTATCAAATGCCAGTTCAAGTGACAAATTTTCATTGGGAATGACTTTAGTATTTACTCTAGTCTGATCGCAAGCACTAAGATTATTTGGGCTATTCTGTTCATATACAGTAGAAAAAAATTGAGCAAAACCATCTGCAATTTCCTCAAATCCCAAGAATTCATTATCCCTGTAATTCATCAAATTAGGTATTCCATTTCCCTCCCTATCCTTATTTAAATTAAACCAAAAACCCTTAGGGCCAGTATAAAGCTGCTGACCTAACTTCAAAAGATGATTTTGATAGCAAATATCACTCAAAGTTTTACATCTTGCTCTGAGATTAGAAAATTTTAAATAGCTGCTCGATTACTGGTCCTGTAACAGTTATGAGCCTCTTTCTTTAACATAGCCAATGATCTCAATTCAGCCGAAAACCAAGAAGGAAACTGAGATGTTTTATAATAATAATAATAATAATAAGCCTTTATTTCCAACAGGCAACTTGCCCAATAACAGGAAACAGTTGCAAAACAATGAAAAATATAGTTAAAAAAAAAAAAACACACACAAACAAACCTAAAAGAATGAAAAGAAAAGAAAAAGAGTAAAGTAAAGTCACATTCTCAAAAGTTATCCAAAGAATTAGAACAAATAACTATTAATATGATATAAAAACCCAATTATAAAAGTTTAACAAGATAATCACATATTCAACAAAATTCAATTAAATTAAATTAACTGCAATATACCTACTAACTATAACTTAAACACATGGGTCTTAATCCCAAGAGTAATGATCCACCAAGATATCGACAATCACATGAACCGGAGAGAAATTTATATCGCACATGTGACAGATCCGATTAAATATAGCGCATATTGTATATAGTGGCGATTTCAACAGGATGTTAGTATGAGGCCTTGGCAGAAAGAATGTTAGGGGATGTCTAGCATTAAGCCTAGGCACCATGAAACGTACACCGGAAAGAAGTACAGGACTATCAATGAATCCATTCAGTAACCCATGCAGGAATTTTACAGAGAAGATCATTCTTCTGAGTTGTAATGGATGTAGATTGAAGCGTTCCAATAGTTGCCGATGATCAAACCCTCTTACCGGATATATGCCATCCTGCCTGAAGGCCAAAAACTTAGCAAATCTACGCTGAACAGATTCAAGGAGACCAACATGATTCTGATAGAGCGGGTTCCATATAACGCAGCCAAACTCCAGTTTTGATCTCACAAAGCAACAGAAAAGCAGTTTTAATGTAGACTCCAAAGTAAAACTCTGAGAACTTCTAATTATGAACCCAAGCCTTCTCAGGGCTGACTTGACTATGGTATTGAAGTGTGGAACGAATGTAAATTCAGAGTCAAAGGTTATACCAAGATCAGTAATTTGCTCTAATCTACTCAAAATAGTATCATTAATAAAGTAATTAAAATTTAAGGGTGTTTTTGATCTAGAGTAACTGACCATACTACACTTAGCCGCATTCAAGCCTAACCTGTTAACAGCGCACCATACCTCCAATGTATTTAGACAGTTCTGAAGAAAAACACAATCCTCCAAGCCATATACATTTAAATATAGCTTCAAATCATCGGCAAAAGCCAGCCTATGACAAGTGAGTGACTTGATTGAGTCATTTATAAAAAAACTAAACAGGAGCGGACCCAGGTTCGAGCCCTGTGGCACACCCGACGTTACGTTAAAAAGTTTCGATTTAAAGCCCTCATATTCGACATATTGAGATCTACCAATCAAGTAGGAATGAAATAAATTAAATAATCTCCCTGAAAAACCATACTGAGTTAATTTATGCAGCAAAATATAGTGATCTATCCGATCAAAGGCTTTTTGGAAGTCGGTATAAATAACATCGACTTGAGTATTAACATCAAGTGATTCACAGATGTGACTAGACAGACAGGATAAGTTAGTAACACAAGATCGCCCGCTAAAAAATCCATGCTGGTCTACAGAGATGAGTTCTTTTGCGTGACTAAATAGCGACCGATTCAGGATAATTTCGAAAAGTTTTGAGAAGTTACAGAGTAATGAGATTGGCCTGTAGTTCACGATTAAATCAGAGTCCCCAGCTTTTAAAATAGGTATTATTTTGGCAGTTTTCCAAATTTCAGGGATTTGTTCTGTTGACAGTATTAAGTTGAAAATGTAGGTCAGCGGATCTGCCAGGACACCAATGCAATCTTTAACCAAGAAGCTAGGCACACCGTCTACACCAGATGTTAACTTATTTTTGAGTTTTTTACTGGCCAAAATAATCTGGGAAGCATCAACGTTGGCAATGTCAAAGTGGGGCACATTATCAGACGTCGACGAATGGTTAATGAAATTTGATTGTATAAATGCCTCACCAAAGAACAGTGCAAAAGCATCAACTATGTCTTGTGGGTCTTTAATTACCACGTCATCGGGTAGCCTGATCATACCAGGAATCCTGGTGCCAGCCTTCTTAGAACCAATAAAATTCCAAAAGCTAGATGGGTCCAAAGAAATATTCCTTTCGGTGTTTGATATATACAACTTATATTCATTGCGTATTTGTAGTTTGATAAGGCGTCTGAGAGAATGGAATTTATTTTGAAAGAATGGAGAATTGTACATTTTAAAGTCCTTGAAAGCCTTTTCTTTCCTATAAATGTTCCTAATCAATTCTCGAGAATAATAATTTGGAAATCTTCTTTTACGTTGCTGCTTAAGAGGAATGTGTGCGGCAAATATGCCATTCAATATATCATATAAGGCTCCACATGCATCATTAACGTTAGAGGATAAATACACAGTAGACCAGTCAGCTTCAAGGATCGAGTCATAAAGGAGATGGAAGTTGGCCTTTCTAAAATTAAAAGAATGAGATAAGTTTTTATTAAGCTGAAAATTATGGACACGTTGACCTGAGACGGTAAAATCAATTTCCAGTGCAGGGTGATGCAAATCCTCCAAGACAAAAGGCACGTCACTACGCGAAACAGTACAGGTGAAGTTAGATAAAACAAGATCCAATAGTCTGTTATTATAGTTTAGGATGTGATTACATTGAACAAGATTAAAAGTGTTAGCAAAATTATTCACAGCAATAGACTTCTGACTAACATGATTACCTGTAGGTGAGTTAATAGAGAAATCAGACACGTTAAAATCGCCCACTATTATTACATTATGGTTTAGCTTTGATATTAAAAGTGTAAACTGATCCAGAAATTGCTCGAAAATTACAGATGTGATAGATGGTGGGATGTACAAAACAATCATGTAAAATAGTTTTTATGCCTTTTTAATGGCACAAAGAGTGCTATAGCCTATAAGTATGTGTAAAATTGACCTAATATTAACCCATGTGAATTCAAAGGGCAAGAAACCTCCAGCAGGCTTCAGGTTTATTAAAATCGCCAAAAATATAAAAATCAGTACCTGACTACTCCTGCCTAAGAATGTCAACTGAGTGGCCGTGCCCTTCATACAAACTCACCTCTGAATTTGATGGAATATGGAGAATGGAAAATCAATATTCATAACAACAACTGCTTAAATAAAGTTACTTGTAATTGCATAAAGATAAAGAAGGCTGAACAAATAAAATATCTAGGGGTTATGTTGCATCAATATTTAAAAAGTGAAAAGAACATATTGCTTTTTTTGAATAAAAAAATTTGGAATATATTTTACAAATTCTATCAACTATGTAAAAACGTTACAAGTTCTGGAACCTAATTTGAGATACTGATTATCATATGGGGATGTGCTTATAATACAACTATTAAAAAAATATTATTTACTCACAACACTGTTCTAAAAACTATATTTAAAAAACCATACAAATTCTCAACATACAATTTATATACTAGTCTCAATATATTGAATGATAGAAACCTTTATATTCACTCAGCACTTAATTATGTCAAAATTATGTGTCCAATGGATAAAAACTCTTGTGTATATAGTACTAGGTCAACAAAATAAAAAAAAAATATGAATATTCCATTTAAACCCACAAACGTTACTCAAAGATTTATAACCTACTATGGTCCAGTTCTATTTAAAACACTGCCTGCCTACTTAAAGGAATATGTTAAATACTAATCCATAAACCTTTAGGACTAAAACGAAACAGGTTTTTATTAGAAAATCAGACATTGTGTAGCATTATTTTAAAACTACAAGTATACTAAGTAAATATCTGAAATCTTGTGAAAGTTTCTGCCAGTTTGCCGTCTGCCTCATCTTCACCTTTATAATAATTATAATAAAAAATAATATGTATGTGCCATCTATTGGAGAAGGTAGTTTGCACACAAGCTATTTTAGCTTAGTTTGACTCCTCTTCTCTATTTTTTTTACTGGGAATTGTTAGAAATTAGCTGTTTTTTTATGGTATGTTTGTATACATTCCTATGCAGAAATAGTTTTCTGTTACTTAATATTTGAAATAAATTTAAATTTAAATGCAGTTTAACTATATTTGGCAAACATAATATAATATGGTTGAAGAACTCTTTGTTATTCTATAGTAAAACAATCCACATGCATTTCTAGTACAAATATATATATATATCTATATACCTTATAAAGTTACCAGGGAACAGATTACATTAAAACCTTTAAATTTCCCATTTCATAAAAGAAACATCAATGATTCAAATTTTTATCATTAACTAGTACAAATATGAAAAATCAGTCAGGTAGAAGCATGTCAACAGCAACTGAGTGTGTAATCTGTATTGGGCAAGATGGGAATCCCAAGTTTTATTTGATAGGTAAATAATATGGCATGCAATGTAATCATATGGCATCTTCCTGCCTTGGCATATAAATGTTTCTTTTTACTCATTTTTATACTACTAGGATTAAAATTTACAATATGATTCATATGGAATATGATTCCATATTGATCTTATTTACTTACGCAGCCTGTCCCAACCAATATACTATAGGTGACTTTAGACTAGGTATAATCAAGGATCAAGGGCATAGTAGTAAAACCCTGAGTAAAACTGAAAACAAGTGACAGGCAACTTACAAAATAAAGGTGAAGACTATGAAGAGATAGGAGTATTTAAAATGTTTCCAGTTTTCTGAGTCCTTAAGAATTAGTCAGCAATATAAATAATTAATAGGTGCAAATTGGACAAATTAGTTGGGAATTTGTAGAAACTGGGTTAATTGGTGGCTTATGGACATAATCAAGGGTTAAGGGGATAATAGTAAATTCTTTAGTAAAAATATACACACATTATATTTGGTAATTTGTGTATATCTAAGATTTGAAAAAAAATTCTCCCAGTCCTTGTTTCTGTGAAGGTTGTTAAAATTAAAGATTTTTTTAGAACCATATATAGTTGTTAACTATTTTCTAGTTGGGAAGGGCAGGAAAACTTTTCTCCACAAATGAAAATGACAATCTTTTGTTATTCATTTCTATGAGTTCACTCATCATCATCAGACTCTAACACTACAGAGCTGTGATGTTTACACTACCCGCTATATTATATAGCCACTCAAAGAAGCACTTCAAGAATGGACTTCTACTTTATATTTTCCTAGTGTTTCATAAAGGTCTCTTAATACGGAGAATTTTGCTTACGAAATAAATAGTGAATATAATATATTTTTAAAATTAGTAGGGCAATTTGGGGAATTAATGATAAAGTGTCATATACCAGAGAAATCAGAACCTGCTCGCACTGAGATACATTTAGAAAAACAGTTTTCTGTAACCAATCTTGCTTTATTCAAGTAAAACTACTCATAGGAAAAATAAACTCAATTAGTAAATTTGAGTTGCCCTGTTGAAAGAGGAATTAGTAGAGTAAAAAATGCTAAAAATGTACAATTTTCTGATCTTATAGTAAGAAGTACACAAAATTAGCCAAAAAAACACACAAGTATGATAGAGATGGTTTAAATAAAGTATTTTTGTTATGTTGTCTTTAGGCTGAATAATATACAAAACATTAGCTTTCACTACACACTTTAAAATATGTGGATTCTACAAGATACGTGAGCATTATTTAACAAGATCTTTCCAGTAAAAATTATTCTGGCAAATATCTTATGCCTGGAATTTTTTCAACTCATAAAATTCCTGGCATATGATATATTTCCTACTAGATTTCTGAGAGACTTTCTACAATGGAACAGAGAAATATAAAAACTGTCAAAGAACTGGTATAAATCAAATTATGCTGACAGTGGTAATAGTAAAATAGTGGACATTTTTAATCCCTATGTAAGGGCAGATCAGAAGATCCTTTTTATTTCAAACTGAGGGTTGACAGTATTTTCCTTTAATTTATTATCTTCATCTTTGTGCAAGAGATGTAATTTAGTGGAAACTCCTCATGGAAGCAATCTTGCCCCATTGATCTTTTCTATATTTGCCAATGACTAGAAGTGTTATGTCTGAGTCTCTTTTATTTGCCAATAACTTAAAAATATTTTGCATCATAGAAACTAATAAGGATTATGTTCTTCTCTAAAGAGACATCAATGCTTTGGCATACAATAAATAAATTACCTTTGAATATTAGAAAGCTCAAGTGTATGTCAATATCAAGTATTTTCAATGAAATAAAGTACAATTAAAGGTAGGTAAGACTTCCCTAAAACATGTCAACTCGGAGGGATCTAGGGGTCCCAATTGACCACAAACTCATATTTAACATATATATTGATGAAGTTGTTCCTTGAAAACTCTTGATTTCATAATCAGGTCAACCAAAGAATTTAAAAGGTTGGAGTCTTATTACCTTACATAATACCTTAATTGAGTCTAAATTACTTTATGCAGCAATGGTTTGGTTTCTCAACTATATTATCCATATAGACAGACTTGAATATGTGCGGCCCATGTTTTTGAAATATTTATACTTCAAAATTGATGAAATATACCCTCTGAGGTGATATGACTAAGCCATTGCGCTATTCTAAGAAGTCCGCTTTTTTTGTTTAAACTATAAAATTGATGCACCTCATCTTTTAAAAGACCACCTATCCACTCTAGAATACACCTTTGCTTTAGAAAATAGACCTACTAACTTAGCAAGAAATGCACCTTTACATCAAGCTCTTGGTTTAATATTTTACACAGCAATAACACTATCAACCTATTTAGTGGCATTATAGCTACATTTAAAAACAAAATGACCTCAATGATTATGACCCTATAGCCATCAAATTACCTCTTTCTCTATAAACTCTTCATTTTAATTTTCTTATATCTGTAGTATATTCTGGAGTGTTGAGCTTATATAAGTCGTTATTGAATCATTTCAGTTTTTATAGACTGTTAATTTTTGATATATTGTTAACTTAAACTATCTAAAGTATGTCCTGTCTTATTATTGGTAATTTCTGGTTAGACAATGTTAAATAAAGTAAAAATTCTATAGATATGCTTTTAGATTTATTCTATAGATTTGATTTGAAGTATTTTTTAGTTAGCAATGTAGGTAATTTAGATAACAAGATATTTAACTATGACTGAACTTTAAGGAGAAAACATTTACTAATTTATCTGGAACATAGAAAGAACTAAAGAAATCACAATTTATGAATAAAAATATACTAATATATATATAAAAACCTCTAAGCAATTCTGTTTTGTTAGCTACAAAATAATATTTATCTGACTCGATCATAGAGCCCTTCATATTAAAGGGGTCAATTATTTAGATTTTATTTAACAAGAACAGTAGGATGAGACCAATCAACTAATTGCTTAGATGTTAAAAGATTGTGACCTCATCGCGTATGAATCCAATTAAAAAAAAGCTCACGTACAGAATGTAAGAAGGTATTCTAGGACATTTAAAGGTATGATTCAACATATTGATTCTTCAAGCTTTCAAAGGAAAATAAGGGAGCCTGAATGCCCAGACGGGCCCGTAAATAATAAAGCCATATTGGGCGTATGCCGTTTTGCCTAATTAAATCCACAATTAAAAATAATTTAGCTTCATCTGTCCAGGAGGGATAATTATTATTGTCGTTTTGTTTGTTTTGGATGACTAGTGTACGAAAATCGGTACTTACCTATGCCGTAACTGTTGCATTCTTCCACTGGGGTCCAGCCGGTCATCTTGTTGGATGTTCTTTAGAAACAGCCATAAAATGATATTATTCCCATTATTAATTCATTCAATGTTTTCGTAAAAATCAAAACACAACACAACCTTCACGGTCGACGCACCACAAATGACGCCATGTTGTTTTGGGTCGGGAATGTCAAACGTCACTGTCATAGGTGTCAATGCAAATAAACTAACGTAGGGATATACAGAAGGATCGACGTATTCTCAGTTCGATATATAAAAAAATGTCAGGCGGTCATGTTCAAATTATTAAATCGCTTTAAGCCACTTTAATATAGTTTTAATGAAAGAAGAACATTATTTTATTGACTATTAAGAGAATGCTGCCACAGTATTTATGCCAAGAAAATTAACATACACGCCTAAAGCAAAGTTAATTAACATCCTCCATCCAAATTTAGACGGTCTCTTCTTTGTCATCTATCCAAAATTGCAGAGAGTCTAGTTTAAATGTAAATTGATGCATTTTCTCAATATTAATATTGTTTTGAGTTCCCCAGATTCTTGAAAGTGAGACAGTGAGTGCCTTCGGCAGCTTCTTGTGACTTACCTAAAGCGTTTGATTGTGTTAGTCCAATTCCCTTTTGTAATTAGCTCTGGGAAGATGCAATTTTTAAATCCCTAAATCAAGACCTACAGGTCTCTCTAGGTGATTTGCGACAAACATACGTAACAAACATGCTCTTTTCTATACAACAAAAACAGAATTCAAAAGATATTGGCTGCAGCAACCCCAAAAAGCAATTTCATAGCATACAAGTGGCTTTTAATAAGAGAATGTTACACTAATTTAATTCATCTGCAACAATCCTAACATACCACCTACTGCCCAGTTTCTCTCTCAAGTCTAAAATGCGGTCATGACATTTCAGACTATCATCGATGAAAATTCCAATAAATTTATTACAGTTATTTATTTCCAATTCTTTATACTATATATTTATCTGATCAGTGCAAACTTAATTTGGTTTTATGCATGTTTAGAGACAGAAGATTAGAATCCCACCATTTCCTAACCCTATCCCACATAATAATAATAATAATAATAATAATAATAATAATAATAATAATAATAATACAGGACGACAAAGCAACGTCATACAGAGGAGGATCTAGCTCCTATAGGATCCATTAATTTTTCTTATCTACAATTCATAGAGGCAATAGCCTTATATAAACAAAATAACAAAATTTAAAATAAATATTCTAAATATCTAACATAAGTTACAATTATTATCTAAAAGTAAAGTTATAAAAACATTTAATCTGCAACCAGTGGTAAACAGCTTTTTTAAATCGGACTGTAGATTCAATGCTTCTAATAACACCAAGGAAGAAAAGTATAAGGAGGGAAGAGTGAGTATTTTTAATATGCAGGAGTAAGGTCTACAGGAAGTTCTGTAGGTCAGGGCCAATAAATAACGAATGATATGCTTTTGCATTCTAAATATATCTAGAGCTCCTCTTGCTGATCCACAGAAACAGATACCATATTGTAAGATCTACTGTACCTGTCCGAAATAAAATAGGCGGAGATATCTCATCCCTTAATCTTCTAATCAATCCGCACAAGCTAGCTAATCTGGAATAAAGATTTTTTAATGTTTCTCCCAATTTAAATTGGAGTCAATGTGTATTCCTAAGAATTTAATTATAGAATTATTACTATTGGCTACTCCACACAAGTAGAGATTCTAAGACAACAGTGGCCTTCGAAAAATTAATCAACCCCGTTTTACTAGGGTTCAAAGACAACTTACTGTCCAGACACCAGGTCCTCATGCGCTCCACTGCGGTTGAGCAGCCTCGTGAAAGATCTGCCACTGTCCTCCTGGCAACTATAACTGATGTGTCGTCGGCGAATTGACAAATCATATCACAAGGGAACAGCTCAGGCAAACCATTGACATATAATAGGAAGAGCACAGGTCTTAAGATTGAGCCCTGAGGCACACCTCTTCCTATAATTTGGGGGCGGGAAAACGTTGGTGAGCCGGAATGTGTCACACAAACTATTTGTTCTCTTTGCTCTAGATATGAACTGAGTAATTTAAATGCTGCACCCCTGATGCCATACTGTTCCAGCAGGAAAGAATGGTCAACCGTGTCAAACGCCTTAGACAAATCGAAATACAGTCCAGCTACACTGGCCTTTCTCTCAAGATTCTTCAGGATATATTGTATTGTACTATAAAGGGCCATTTCCGTCGATCTTTTGGGAACGAATCCGTATTGGTGTTTATTTATTATTTGATGGTGAGTTAAATAATTCATAACTATTTGATAGATAACCCTTTCAAATACCTTCGATATGGATGGTAATACGGATACCGACCGATAGTTGGCAATATTCGTTTTTTCTCCCTTCTTAAAAACAGGCACTACTTTTGCCCGCTTAAGAGCATAAGGGAAAATTTGGGTAGCAAGACTCTCATTGATCACATTGGAAATAAGTCCGGCTAAGTGAATCTCAACAAACTTTAAAACGAATACCGGAATTTCATCCAAGCCCGAGGAAACTTTATTTGGAAGGTTCACCAATATCTTAAAGATATCCTGAGAATTAATAGGATTGAGAAATATGGTTGGATAATCATCATGCAAGTCATGTATATTGGAGTTACAGCTTTGTTGATTGTCAAAAGTAAAATGTTTGGCAAATAATTCGGTGATTAAAGCTGGGTCTTCAATGGACCGACCATCTTCCCTTAAAACAATATTGTTGTTAGTTTTATATTTACCTGAGTCAGATTTTATGATTGACCATGCCGATTTTATCTTGTTTTTTGAATTTTAGATTTTTTATAAGAAGAGATGTAACATCCATATTGTTTCCTTTCACGTTTGTATGTAACGTAGTATTCCCTAGAATTAGTATATTTGTATCAAACATAGAGAACTTTTATGTAGTTAGAATATCTTTTTATCTCTGGTGTAATCCAGGTTGGCTTCTTATTTTTCAACCTAGTTGTACAAAAGCCAAATCAAAATAATAGAATACGAAAGAAAGTATTACATTTTCCTTCAACTCCTTCAGCAGAATAGACCTCCTCCCATGCCTCACACATCAGCATATTGTAAACTCGATTCATGTTGTGTGTCGAGAATTTTTATCGCTTCACAACCATACCACATTGGGAAACCTCCATCTGTCTCTTAAAAACAAAAATTTGAGGATAATGATCAGACAGATTAGAAACAAGGACTTCAGAAGATATGACAATACTTGGATTCATATTTGTAAAGATGTTGTCACATCAGGATTACTAAAGTTAAAGTTAAAGTCTCTTGAAATAATAAAAGAAATTTTGTTATTATACATCTCATCAAGTAGGTTAGCAAGATTGTGGATAATCTTTGAGATTGCCTAATTATGAGTCTATAAAATGGTGGCATCATTTGTAAAAATTGTGAAACGACCTCTTATATCAAGAGATGCATGGTCATAATTATAGGGAAGAATTCAAATAGGACCTAGCACGAAACCCTGGGAAACTCCATGATCTATTGGGCATAGAGCATATAAGTCATTCATTGACTTGACAATTTGCATTCCGTCAGACAAGAATGATTCGAACCATTCCACAGCAACACCTCTGAAACCATAGCAATAAAAGAGCTTACCGAGTAATGCTCTGTGATTGACGTAATCAAATGCTTTGGAGAAATCTTAGGAGATCGCTGAAAAGTTTCCCAGAAAGACAAATATTGCATTATTCATGCTTAAACCCTCCCGAAAGCCAGACATTTCCTTAAAATGCAATGCTTAGTTAGGAAGCTCATAATTATTTGCTTAACTAGCAATTCTATGAACTTTTGAGATAAACATGATAGAAGTGACATAAGTCTATAACTAACAGAGTCACTTATAGTTCACCACCCTTAAATAGAGGTTTGAACATAGATACTTTGAGGTTATTCGGAAAAGTAGCTGTTTCAAAAGAGACATTTATTGCAAATGCAAAAAATAGAGATTTTTTGAAAAATATAATCTAAACAGACAATCCATAAGTGTGTTTATTCTTAACTGTATGAAGAACACTTTTAACCTTAAGTACATCTGTCTCAGTGAAGTAAAAGGTGTCCTTGATATCTATATTTCTTACGAAATACGAAAGCTGGAGGATCTAGTTAAGGGATTAGGTTAGCTATATCAGCTTCTCTCCTATTAAACAGTCTCTATCAAAATCTCCTATAAAACTGACTAAACATTTCCATGGAGTTACCTCTGAGTTAATTAAAAATACTCCAATTTTAGGCTTATTGTATGCCATCTGAAATCTAAGACCGTACTAATTTTTCTTGGCCCTTTCTATAATTATGCCTATAATTTTTTTTTATGCGCAATATAGTAATGGATTAGCTGTAAATTTTCTCAAGGCATATATGTAGACCACTTAGATATATTGACGATGTTTTTAGACCAAGAGTAATCCATGGTCGTTTTAATTTTACTTTGTTTTGTGAAGTGGGAACTTTTATTGAAAATGTTTAAGACAAGATCAATGAAAAAGTCGAGAGGAACAAGAGAACTGTATATCATTGTCCAGATGCAGTCTGGATTATGAGCCCAAATTATGGAAATATTTAAAATTCGACTTACTATAAAATCTACCGACTTTAGTTTATTAGAGCTGCTGAACTTCTTTATCCAGCTGAGTATACCTTGCCTTGATTAAGTCTAGGCTGAGGTATGGCATTTGTTTTTGGAAATTAACTAGCGAGTACCTGATGTGAGCCAATCGATAACGCCTTTTAGTTTTATAAATCGCTGAACTGACAAGACCGTTTTCATCTGTTGATACGTGCCTACTGTCTATATTTTCATAAGAGATAAAAGAATAGCTCCGTTGTTGCACGAAAAAGTGACAAAATTCATTTAGAGTTTCTTCTCATCTTTTGTGGTCACTGGTGGTCAATGACATATTAGTAACCATTCACCTGTACGATAGAATTAGTTTCGATAGAATGTCACCAAGATGCAAAAGGGAAGAAATGTCCCGAATTCGTAGGTTAAAAGTTGAATTACTAAGGCTTTAGAGGTGGTATAGGCGGAATTATACCTCTATATACCATATGGTCTACATTGGAAAGTCCAAATTAGATTTACTTTTTCATTAGAGAACGGAAAATTAGGATGTTTCATAAGAGTCTGTTTTGACCTCATTTTAATTTTTGGTATTTATAAAAATTATATAATTAATTTCAATGTTTTGCAATAAGACTTAAAGTATAGCTTATTCTTTGATTTCTTGTCTCTTCTCCTTTTTGTGGTCCCTGCTGGTCGATGGCCTATACTTGCCATTATTCAGCTAGCCGAGGTGGAAGAAGTCTCGATAAATTTTTTTATATTTTTTATTTTTTTTATATTTTATTGTTGACAAAGATGAATTAAGACGTCAAATATTGGACTGAATAGTAAGATAAAGAAAATACTAAACTCAAACCTAGGTGATATCTTGTTGAGTAGTCCTAAAAGCACCAGGGTATCTGATGATATATGTTACAAAAATTTTTGGTGAAAGCAAGAGGAAAGTCGAAGGTTCGCCGAGAACATAATAAATGGCGCGGCTAATACAATGGTTAGTAAATTGTGAGGGAAAGCAATGAGTACTATACAAAACGAAAATATAAAGTGCAAGAACGATGTATTAAAAGACTACGAAGAGTTAAATTACAGTGACTTAAAAAAGTGAGAAAATGTATTTGATCACTAACACAGTAATGGTTTTTGTTTTCTGTAGCTGTATTTATTTCTAGTAGTTCCAACAGATCAAGTTTATTGCTTTTGTGGCACAAATGTAAAAATGTTGAGTGCGTAGCTGGATTAAGACTGTGGTTGTTAGTATCAACACGTCTGGAAAAAGTTAGTTTTGATGCTTGTAGGGCGAATATTTCGGTTCTTATCCTTCTCAATCTCTCTGCAATATTCACCGATACGTGTAGAAGGTCTTGTACCGACCTATCCAATGTAAAATGCAATGCAACTAGAAAAAATGTTCCTGGAATATTCTTAAATATTTTAAAACATAGTTTCGTAACTGTATAATTTAAAGATGTAATTGAGTTTCATAGAAATAAAAAAAAAACATCCAACCAGATAACCATCTAACGAGTGCCAGGTAATATGCGCGTAATAACGTACGTATAAATAAAATTAATAGTGTAACACAGTTTACCGTACCGTAGGCTATGCTAAATATAACACTAGATATTTACTCCGATCGCATGCAATAATAATCTAAATGTAATTGGGAAGGATAAAGTAATTTTTTACTTTTATGAGTTTCATTATTTGTTATAAATAAATTTGATGTAATAAGTGTGGCTTCAGCTCACTCGCCTAGCAACAGAAATGTCGCCATTCGCTCCCCCACAAAGACTTCTATAATTTCTCTAACCAGCTCGGTGAGAAAAAATCGATTACAGCCCTTGTAGTTCGCACATTTGCATATCGTGGGGTTCATAAACGTCGGCTAATAGTCGCCAACATGCCATGTTTCACCTCTTTGCCTCTCCCATAAGGGATACGTACTGGACGATGTATTGTGGACATTTGGACAAAGCGCATCTTATTTATTAAATTTCAAACTGAAAAAAAAGTAAAATAGCTGAACCTGATAGTATCGTTTTTAGAATTAACATTTTAGGTAATAGTTATTTATGTAACGATTGTGTAAATTGAGGAAGTTATTTAAAAAGTGTCCCATATTTCACAAGGTGATTTTTTAACTATTTTTGAATTAGAAAATTAAAAGATTCGTGGCATGTCTTGGTACTATGGACTGTTTCTTTGCTTGCAACATCTCTGATGCATTAATGCCCAATGCTTGCATAGAAACTGCAAAAAAACCTAAACATTTGTCACCTAATTTGATAGGCTCAATCAATAAAATATCAAACATTTTTTTAAATAAACTGTGACAAGATAATCCTTAATAAAGTCGATATTCGACGTTAAATGTGTGTAGATAATGTATTTTAAAGAAATAGGTAATGACATGGCAACACCACTCGATCTCATTGTTGATGCTAGGGACAGAAGGAATCACTACCAGTGACGTCGTCAAAAAATATTTACATTATAAATATTTATTATTAATATAGTATGCTATTTATTTATTTATTTGTTTTCCACGGGTAATGTTCAATAAGCCCTGAGGCACACTTCTTTTTATAATTTGGGGGCGGGAAAACGTTGTTGAGTCGGAATGTGTCACACAAACTATTTGTTCTCTTTGCTCTAGATATGAACTGAGTAATTTAGATGCTGCACCCCTGATACCATACCGTTCCAGGATGTCCAGCAGGAAAGAATGGTCAACCGTATCAAACGCCTTAGACAAATCGAAATATAGTCCAGCTACACTGGCCTTTCTCTCAAGATTCTTCAGGATATATTGTATTGCACTATAAATGGCCATTTTCGTCGATCTTTTGGGAACGAATCCGTATTGGTGTTTATTTATTATTTGATGGTGAGTTAAATAACTCATAACTATTTGATAGATAACCCTTTCAAATACCTTCGATATGGATGGTATAGTTGGCAATATTCGTTTTTTCCCCCTTCTTAAAAACAGGCACTACTTTTGCCCGCTTAAGAGCAGAAGGGAAAATTTGGGTAGCAAGACTCTCATTGATCACATTGGAAATAGGTCCGGCTAAGTGAATCCTAACAAACTTTAAAACGAATATCGAAATTTAATCCAAGCCAGAGGAAAATTTATTTGGAAGGTTCATCAATATCTGAAAGATATCCTGAGAATTAACAGGATTAAGAAATATGGTTGGATAATCATTATACAAGTCTTGTATATTGGAGTTACAGCTTTGTTGATGGTCAAGAGTAAAATGTTTAGCAAATAATTCGGTGATTAAAGCTGGGTTTTCAATGGACTGACCATTTTCCTTTAAAACAATATTGTTGTTCGTTTTATATTTACCTGACTCAGATTTTATGATTGATCATGCCGATTTTATCTTGTTTTTTGAATTTTGGACTTTGTTATCATTTATAGACTTTTTATAAGAGGAGATGTATCATCGATATTGTTTCCTTTCACGTTTGTATGTAACGTAGTGTTCCTTAGAATTAGTATATTTGTACCAAACATAGAGATCTTTTATGTAGTTCCACGGGCAAATTCTCAATAAGGATAACAATATTTAAAATTTTCTAATAATATACTTATTTAACCCTCCTGATAAAAAAAATTAAAAAGTATACCTATATCGCAAATATCACAACAATCGATTTACTTATCCCAAAGTGTTACGATTAAACACCCGCCTCAGATCACCGGCAAACTGTGACTCCTGTACAAAAAAGTCCAGTCGCATGATTATTAACCCATCTCAATGTCTGTGACAGAAAATTGGGACAAACATGCTGTATTGGGACAAATATTTTTGTAACTATGTATTGGAACAAAAAATGTCTCACTCAGTCACGTTCGACAAATGGATGCATGTAGACCAACTTGTTCGAGTAACTGAGGACGCAATATAGTTGAATGGATCAAGCCATAAAGCATTTTGCAACGGTCACGGTCACTCAGAGGGAGAATAACATATTCTGCTTTAATTTGACGGTAAGTCACAGTAATTTTATTCAATAGGTATGTTTAATTTGTATGCTACATGTCTTAAAAACTTGTGCTGAACTGTTTCGATTTATAAATATTGTAGGATGGTGACCGCACACAAGAATCAACAGCGGAGAAGGCAATACAACAGTTTAATGGCACACTTTAAAAACCCATAGTGCATCTTTTTATGAATACAAGCATTTATAATGATTTAGAAACTATTGACATAATAAGTGATTGACATAAAAGTTTTTGATCTAAATTAATTCCTAAGTTCTGAAACTCGTTAACCCAGTCAATAGAAGCGTAATTAATTAATATTAAGATGCGCTCAGAGCCATGACATTTAGTTTGCACCACTCGTTTAATCTATTAAGATCAGATTGAAGATTTGCACATAATGATAATTCGATAAAATCAACATATTCTGGTTCACCCTATCAAAGTGGAGGCAAGCCTTGGAGATATCGGTATAAAGTGCATGCACCCTATAACGTTCTTTCAAGGCCCTTCCCAGGAAATCCATAAAAACTAGTAAGGTGGATTCAGTTAAGGCTACAGTTACGAAAATCAAAAAGCAAAAACCAATATATAATATTTATATAAGAGATTTTCATCATCAACATCACATCATCAATAAGGCTCTTTCGTTATCCAGATTTCCCAGTGAATGGAAAAAGGCGGATTTATTACCCATTCCCAAAGTAAATAGCCCTGCTGAGCTCTCACATTACCGTCCTATAAGCATCCTACCTACTCTTTCCAAAATACTGGAAAAAGCCATGCACCACCAATTAAAAACGTTTTTTATAAATAATAAAATTATTCCTATTACCCAGTGTGGGTTCAGATCCCGGCATGGTACGGAAACAGCACTATTGCATGTATGCCATGATTTTCTTCGCGTTATGGATAACAAAAAAGCTACCGCAATGGTGCTGTTAGACTATAGTAAAGCATTTGATACTCTTGAACATTCTATTTTGCTTGCCAAATTAAAATATTTACTTACACGACTCAGCTTTGTATCTTCTTTGTGATTATTTGGCTAATAGAGTGCAAAGAGTACGTCTCGGCTCAGCATTTGCGCAATATCTAGTTATTGGTCACGGAGTTCCGCAGGGTAGTATTTTGGAACCACTTTTGTTTTCAGTTTACACGTTTGATTTTCTTGAGTTTCTTAAAACATGCAAGTCGCATCAATACGCGGATGATGTTCAACTTTATCACTCATTTTCAATTAATCAAATTAATACCGCCGTAGGGAATATAAATTCTGATCTTGATGCTATTGTGCAGGTGTCTAGTTTTCATAAGCTGGCTCTTAATGCTAAGTCAAAACTATTGGTTTTTGGGATTCCTGTGTGGAATGATTTGGGCATGAATGTCTCCATCCAGGGAGTTAATCTGCAGCCGACTAGCTGCGAAAAAAACTTGTATAATTAAAGTATATTTATCGATAATAAACTTAATTTTGAATATCATATTTCTAATATTTTACAAAAAGCTTACTATAAACTAAAAGTCTTGTACATGTATAAAGATATTTTATCAACTAACATTAAGTTAACGCTCACTTAATCATTAGTCCTCTCAGTGATAAGTTATGGAAGCATTTTATTCTGGCCATCCCTTGCTCAAAGAGATAAATATATAAATCTTGCAAAAATTACAAAATTCTTTCCTATAATGTAGTTATTGTAAGCAAAAATATGACCATTTAACACCATTATTTATCGAATATCAATGGCTAAGGCTTGAAGAACGAGTCAAAGTTTATATGGCTAGTCTCATTTATAAAACTGGGGGACAGTAGAGTCCCTAGGTACTTGTATGAGAAGCTGGTAAGCTGAAGTAGCATTCATGGTGGTGATATGCGTCCTTCTAAAAATGTTTGTGTCCCAAAGCATAGAACTACCAAATTTCAAGCCTCATTTGGCCCGGTGTTAAAATCTATAATGCGTTGCCTCATGATCTGAAGTGTAAGCACTCACTCGCTTCCTTCAAAAAATCTGCCAAACTCCATTTTAATTGTAGTTTATAGTTTAGTATTTTACGAAAATCATGTTTATTCTTTTTTTCACTTTTTAGTTAACTATATTACTTAATTAAATGTATGATATGAGTATATCTGTGTAGGATCGTTGTTTAATTATTATAGTTTGAACGTATATATATATATATATATATATACTATATATATATATATATATTATTTTGAAGTACTATTTTTAAGTGTGTGGTTAGATAGAGTAGCCATACGCTAGATCTCGCCGTATTCATAATTGTTATTGTAATTTTTTATTTCCGTAATATAAAGGCATATTTATTAATTATTATTTATTTATTTATTTATTTTAACAAAACATGAAATACCTGTTAGTAAAACCATGAACAAAACTCCATTTTTCTATATTTTTTGGTTTATTAATAGTATTTAAAAAAAATATTTAGATTTAAAAATATATTCGTATTTCACTTATACTCATATTTTAAACCCATATTCATATTCAAGTTTTTATTTAGGCTGATGTCTATAAGACCCCCTATTCTACGTTTATGAACGGTTCCCCCATAATGTGATGTGATGAAAGTATTGGTATTTACTTATGAGAAATATAAGTTTTTCCTTAATTTAGCTCTTTCTTGTAGAGGGCGCTATCGGACTAAAAAACAAAATCATGGATCAAAAATTCCAGGCTATTGGGATCACGTCCGTGAATATATAAATAAAATAAAATCATGGATTTTGAATGTGCCTGGAATAAAAAAAAAATCTAAAATTCCAGGCAATTGAGATAGTTCGGATGGCTCAACTGGCTGAAATGAAAGAATAAAATAATATAAAAATGGTTACAGCCAGTTGGGACCAAGTCCGGAAGCTATCACAGCTGCTTTTTGTAAAACCTTTTATTATATTTAGAAACGAATGAAATTTATTAAGACATGAACTACTTAATCTTTTTACGTGAAAAAAATATTCTTATACAACGATTCAAAATACTTCAGGAATTTTCTCGGATCAATGAGGAGAAGATTGGATGGGTGCATACAGACAGGAGGTGGAAATTTACAACAATAATTATGATTTTGATCTGGTTTTTCACTGCGTTTTGATTTAGTGTTCGTCTGTTAAATTTATTTAAAAAAAATCATTTTGAATAAAAAACAGTTATTTTACATAGAAATGTTTCCCTTTTTCAAACATATGGATCAATTAATTCAAACTCAAATATTTTGAAAATGGTTATTCCTAGCGACATCTAACAGAGTAACTTTTTCGCAAAAAAATTATTAAAAAATTAATTTTTTTTACCAAAAATATAATACAAGGTTATACAAAAATGTCATGAGGCTTTGAAAGTCATAAATAGCGTCCTCTATAAGTAGGAGCTAAATTAAGGACAAATTTAAACTTCTTATGTCAAAAAACCCGCAAGCATTAATTTTCGTTCAGAAATTGGCATTATTTAGTAAATTAATGAAAAAAAAAAAACAAAAATAAAAATTAACCTTTGATACCCTGTATCTTAAAAACCAAGCATTTTATTTTAGTCATGTATAAGAACTTTTTACCTTAAAAATACCTAAAAAATCAATCTGTTCGGACACTTTCAAATAACACCCTGTATAGATGGAATCCAGGAGCTAAAGTTTTATCTGAGCTGTAGATTTGCGCTTTAAACACCCAGCAAAGATTTGGATACTATAGAGTTTAATGACTTTTATTAAAATCCACTTACTTCGATAAGCTTTTTTGTTAAAACGACTCATTATATTATTAATAATTTAAAAGTGACGAATCATTTCTCAGGTGTTTTGAGCATTATTAATGTTTAAAATAAAAAAGTTCACATATATGTACATACACAGGAATTGATGCGTTACTTACGAATAGGGTCAGTACATATTATAGGCATATGTTCAAGTGATTTCTATTAAGAGAAAAATTATTTTGTTGGGTAGGGATTGGGTTGGGTTGAATACGCATCATTGAGTTCTTTAACCCTGGTAATAAAAAGCCTTATAGATGCCTATTTCACCTTATGATAAACGTACTTAATTCCTTGGAACAATCAGTCTTCCGCAGGTATGTTCTGTGATTCATCAAACGCATCATATCACATTGTTAATAAATATGGCTTTCATCTTGCAGACTTCGAATATATATAGTCACATTTTCCTAAGAGAATCCAATAATCTACATGTATATGAATGCTGTCTGGAGTGTCAGCATTACGCATACGGAATAATACGAAATGAGCACACTTTACTAGTACGTGTTATAGGAATGATTTTAAATCACTGATTCGTCACTGCGCTGCTGGGACCGTCTCCTGTCATATTGGTTAAAACTATATTTTGAATAGTGCACAAAAAAATCTAATATGAGTAAAAGTTCTGATTTTACATTTTTCTTAAATACTTAAATATATTACTTAATTTTGACGAAAGAGAAAAACTAAAAAACTCATATCAAAGTTTTATCGTTTAAATTGAAAATTTGTAGTTTTCATGTATAGTCAGTTAAAAGATCTTAAATTTCACATTCAATCGTTCTCTTATTTAATTCTTATAATTTTTATACTAATGTCAACTAGGATATTAATAAAAAGAAAGCAACCTAACCCAACCCAATCCAATTATTAGTGCATTTAAGATTTGAAAGGTATTTTGTTAGTGAGATGGTGCTAAACTCTATTTCTATACAGTATACAGGGAAAGTTTTTTTTAAGTATTTCTAATAAAGCATAAAAATTTAGTTTTGCAATAATGTTTTTAGAGCTTTTAATTATTGCTTGAATTTTGTCTTAATTTGATTGGTTTTTAAATTGCAAAGTCGTCACTTGCATTTTCTATATACATGAATATTGAATTTACCAGGTACATTTTTTGGAAAAAAAGTAAGTAATTAGGACCTTTAAAAATAATAAGTTACAATTTAATTTGTCAAGTCCATAACAATTTTGTGGATATGCCAAAAATCTAAAATTATATAAATTTTGTCCATTACTATTTTTCATGTTTGTTCACCCTTAAGGTCCGATAGCTTAACATGAAGGTCTCTAAAAACCCGCCCAGGTTATGACGATTTATGGCCCAATTCAATATGCAAATGTATAATAATTAAGCGTGGTGCTTTCAAAAATTATAGAGAGAGCTTTAGCGTTGGCAATAAAAACATAATAACGTTTTTATCGTTTTCGCAAGTGACCATTTTGTAAATAAATTCTATATAAATTAATATAAAGGTATCAATAAATATTTAGAAACTTAGACCAATATGTCGCAGTTTTACTTAGTTAAAAGAATGAATTTTAATATCTAAGGTCCCCTATGAAACTAAGATAATAAAAAACTAAATTGTTTCACCCACACGCTCTGCTGAGTTCATAAAAGAGTAAATATTTAGGAAAACACTGGGTGGAGCCATATGAAGAGGGGTTGGACTATCATGGACCACTGATGCTGAAGCTCCGCAAGGGGAGTCTGGACCACTTGTTGCTTGATTGAAAATATCTCCCTGATTTGTCGTCATGATTTAAAATGGAAGGCTCGTAAAAGCACAGCTGGATTAAAGGATTTTTTGTTTATACTCAAAATACTGTATATATTATTTTATTAATTCATATTCTTATAAAGTACTTAACAAATAAGTGAGATTAACTATGTTTATAATTTTCCATTATTCAGTCTTTTCATCTTCGACATATTCTTGACCTTCGGGACAATCTTCGACTTCTCCTTCCTTGCACTCCTCTTTTGGGTCCTCATCAGGAACACACTCCAGTCCTAAAATAATGGAGAAAAGAGTTAATGGGCTGTACGGTACTATATGAAACCAAAAGTACACCAATGTCCAGTCCGAAATAAAATGGCGGCGTCATGGTATTGCTGGATTTTGCTATTCATCTTTCTAAAGGCTATATCGAGAATTAACTCTTTACTAAATTATAATAATACGCGAGTAAATGCGTAAGTATCAAATTATCCTCGCCTAATTTTTTTTAACCAATTGGCTGTTTTTTGCCATTTCGAATTTGATAACCATTATGCAAAAATATATAAATTTCTACTCTTACTCTTAGTCAAAAAGGGCGTCGCCAGCCGGTAAGCTAGGGAGGGGCAGCATGAAAGAACTAAAGACAAAAAAACAAAAATTTTAATTAAAAAAAAAATAAAAACCGAACAAAATATTTACATGAAAATCAATCAAAACATAACCTTCTACGATTCTTTGCGAATTCGTTAGTCACTTTGTTAACAAAATCGTTCAAGTTTTTAAAAATGTGTTGCCTGTGTACACTCATCATAGCGAGGCCATTGAGTCGAGTTTCAGCCATGGTGCTCCTCAACCAGGTTTTGATTCTCCTAAGGCTACTAAATGACCTTTCAACTGTAGAAGTCGTACAAGGTAATGCAACAAGGATCTGTAAAGCCTTCTTAATTTCAGGAAAGAAATCATCAGTTTCCTTGAGGATGTCCACAACACTCATTTTGACCGATTCTGGTTTTTCCTCCCATATTTTTTTCCAAAGCTCTATCTCATTTTGGATATTTGTAACACCGTAAAAATTTTTAAATTCCTCGCAAGCCTCTTCCAAAGAAATGTTTTTCATTTGCGCAGGATGTAGTTTTGACAAAGTAAATGATGGTCTATTTTCTTCAGAAAACCTTATTTCTAGGGAATTTATAATTGAGTCCCAATAAGGAATTGTTATGGACCTGCGCCAAAATTCTGAGGGGCTTTTTGATGGGTGGTTGCTACGGTGTTGTTGTCTTTCAGCAGTACGCGGTATTGATTTCATATCCAATCCAATTTTTTCCGCAATAACAGAAGCATCTTTGAAAATTTCTTCTGTTATTTTTTCGGGATTCTCACGGTGGTTTTTGATCAGTTTTAAAATACGATCAATATGCTGTGATGCCTGAACTGCATCCAAGGAGACTGATTGGAGCACGTTTACTGTTGGTTCTAAAAGAGCGGAATATGCGGCTATCAATCAAAGGCTAAAAATAAACGAAACTTTGGAAGCTGCAGCATGGAGCTGATATGCATGTTTCTTTGTCGCAATATTGCCATCTCGAGACAGGGTTTCTAGTGCCTCCATTATACCACAAAAATTCTCTTTAAAAACTCTGATGCTCTTGTATTTCTCGCTCCACCTTGTTTCGCACAGCTTGCGAATATTGGGTATTAATTTTCTTCTTAGAACCGATTCACGAAAAAATGTAATTATATCTTTGATGGCCCCAACTGTATTTCGGATCTCCGCCAGAGCATTCAGATCACTGATTACCAGGTTGAGTTTATGTGACGAGCAATGAAAAAATAGTGCTTTCTTGTATTTTTTACGCAAAATAGCCTGAACGCCACCTTCTTTTCCAGACATCGTGGAACAACCATCGAATCCCAAACCAACGCATTTATCTGGATCGAGATCTTCTTTCGTCAGGAATTCGTTTATTGCCGTGGCAATCGATTTAGCGTCCAAGGCTGTAAGCTCAGCAAATCCGAGGAATACTTCTTCAATGTTGCTGGTTTCCTCATCAAAATATCTTATGCCAACTAAGAGCTGTTCAATTAGCCGGACGACTGGTTTAGCCTTAACCTCTAGGCCTCTAGGGGGAGGGGGCGCTGCCCCTCTCTGGCGACGCCCTTGAGTCAAGCACTAACTCTTACATCTTAAATCGCTAGGAGAAGTATGCAAAAATTACAAAAATAATTATAGAATTTTTAAAATGCCGGCATTTTGTTCTGTAATTATTGGAAGTAATTGTATCAAATTTTAGAAAAAAAAATGTAATATCAATTCGCACTAAAATATTGAAAATTTCCTGATTTAATTATCCAGTTTCAGTACCACCTCTTATGTTTAAAAAATCGAGACTGCTCTAGCGCATCCACCTTTTTTTAAAGCTGTATGTTAGGCAGTTAGAACAATACAAATCTCAAGAATGTAGGTATGATTGTACCATACATAGATTATACTAGCAATGTATTGAATTCAAGCCTTCATGGGATACTCTTGACCTATCCCAGGAATATCTAGGGTTTTACGAGGATCTTCTGAAGGTCATGAATATTAATCAGTTTTGTGGAAGAATTCTATAATCCAGCATATTTCGTATTGTCGATTAAAATTCAAATGCCAATCTAAATTTTAACTGGCCTGCAGATTGGATGAGAATGGAAAATAATAAAAAGATATAACAAACCTTGGATATATTCAAGGATTCAAAGATTCATTAATTATCAAAGAGCCAAAAATTTAATCACCAATTTAACGTCTTACATTAGTTACGTTTAAAACACGCAGATCTATTAGGTCCATGGATCAAATGATAGACTATTTTTATTTAGTACAGCCCTGTTTACAAGGATTGATTATGAGAGTTAAATTAGTGCAGGATTATCTCTAGGATCAAAATATCAGTTGAATGGAATTTATCAGTTTAGAGGAAAAATTATAGGACATAACCTCTAAATCTTTAAAAGTGTTATTGTTATTTGAAAATAATAATTTAAAATAATTTAAAAATAAGCTAATAAATTTTTTTCAAGGCTTATGCTTGTCCTTCTCTTCCTCTTCTACCTTATTTTTGTATACAAAAATAAAAACCTTCCGTTAGTTAACATCCAATAAAATGTCAAAATTGTCAATTTGGTACTTCAAAATAGGTTCTAGCTGTTTACACCGAAACCTTAATTAACCGAAAAATTAATTTAATCTACCCTATTTGGGAAGCATCAAATTTTAGTGCGCAGCCATTTACACCGAAAAAATAGTCCACATGATGTCTGTTTTGTTGCTGCTCCGCTGCTGGATCACCAACTTGTATAGTGTCTCTGCTGCTGGGAACAGCAAGGGTTGTTTGTGGACTGTATTTTTTATAGTTGAATTAAACAAACAAGTCCATCGTGAACCACTTCTTTATTTAAGAAATGCACTTAATGTGTAAAGAAAGTGGAGGGCTTATTTGACGGCGTTAGTTCGTCGTTGACAACAATGTGACTTTTTTTTTGTCTGTCAAAAACGATTCAGGTGTTTTAATTAACGTAAACCTTAACAATGTCATTTGATCTAAGTATTAAATATTTGGTACACGCGTTGTAAACGTAGCTATTGAAATAATAGTCTTGACCGAGTAGAAGAAAATTTTATATTTCTAGATAAAATTCTATGGTACTAGCCTATCCTTAGTTTACCCCAAACGGGTAGTTTTTCCGTGGTAACTGCACTTTTTTAATGTAAAACCAATACGTACCATTAACGTTATAGGGATCTCCAGTAAGGTGAATGGTTCTTAAATACTGCATGCGCAAATCCTGGTTTATTAAAGATCGCCTATGAGGATTTCCCAGCACAAACCAATTCATGCAGTACGTGAAATATGTGGGTACGGCCATAGCGCAACCAATAATCAAAATCGATGGTAGAATGTCGTACCACATTTTGGAAACTTAAGATTATTTAAGACTTTGGAAAACTAGAATTCAATTAATAAAATCAGAGTTTTTGAGTGTTAAGAGTGTGGAGAAACGGCGAAATTACACCTGTCAAACTTGACAGTAAAGACGTAATTATGTCAGGGGACCTATTCCCAAAACTCGGCTGCTACGCATAACCTATAAGAAGATCGGATTTATGCGTGAAATCAAGCACGTGATAAATTTTTCACATTGATTGTTATGAGAGCGAACAAACAACATAATAACAAACTTATAAAATTAAAATTAATTATAATTGAGTTTACCTTTTAAACGTTTCTGAATACACAATTTAATAAAAATATACTTAGATAAATTTTGAACAAATTGGGATATGTCAAAAGAGGAGAAAAACAAACCTCATCTATGATTATGAAACTCAGTCATAATCATGGACTAATGTCAATTTTCAAACTTGACGGCACAAACTTAAGCCATTAGCGCCCAGCGTCATCATTTGATGACGCCAGAAATTGGTGGGAATGAGAGCGCCCGAGTAGGTTGGCGATTGCCGATGGCTGTCTAACGCATTAGAGCAATGCCCACGCAATATTCTGCAGGTGGTAATGGTGGTATTTACTAAACATTTTTACTAAATATTTTTTTGGTGGTATTTACTAATTATTTTTTTGTAGTATTTGTGTTTACTTGTCCGGCGAAAATCACGTTGTTTCTTAAAGATTTTGGCTAGAAAGACCTGCTATAGGCCCATAGGTCATATTTCCTTTAGTAGTAGGGGTAAGATACTTTCTTTAGTGTGTTTTACAACCAAATAGATGTAGAAATATTTTTAAAATATTATGATATTTCTAGTTGAATTTTTTTAGCCGAAAACCTAACCTAAATCTCTGTGCCTTCAAATGAGGACACTGGGTTATTACATATTTTTTTAAATTATTTTTAGACTGGCAAAAAATGAATAGACATAGTTTTAAGAACTTAGGCGATGCGGTGGAATATCTCTATTCTAACCAAATAGATGCTGATGTTGCGCTATTACCTCCCGAGGTGGATGAATTGACAGACGTAGACGATATCGACGATGGTGACTTAGGGGCGGTTGATGTCCAGGACGTGCCAGGGGTTGTGGAGATCGGAAGATGATCTACCGCCGTCAAATTTCATAAAAAGGAAAAAGGTTGCATGCAGCACTAAATCCTGGACACCAAAATAGACTGAGAAAGGAAGAACCCATATATGAAAATATTAAAGAAGAAGGTTGTGCCGAAGCTTTCCACAAAATAAAAGAAGAATTACAGGAATTAACACCACTACTAATATTTGAGAAGTTTTTTGATGACGATCTTTATAATCTTCTTCAAACAGAGACCATGAGATACGCCCAACAGAAAAATAAATATAATTTTTTTGTAATTTCGGAGGACCTCAAAATTTTTATCGGGTTTTTGATTTTTTCTGGCTATCATGTCTTACCAAGTGAAAGAGACTATTGGTCTGAAAGAGAAAATTTGGGTGTTCCTCTAGTGAAAAATGCGTTTTCCAGAAATGCTTACAAAGAAATAAAATTTTGTCTTCACTTTGCTGACAATTCCCTTGCAAATGATAACAAAGACGATAAGTCATTCAAAATAGGGCCATTATTTGGGGCAATAAATACTAAATTTCAGCAATGGGGAGTTTTCCATACATTTCTATCGAGTGATGAGATCACAGAATAAACGATCTCATGAGATCGTTTATTCTGTGATGAGATGATTGTAAAATATTTTGGACGTAACAAGTATGCTGGAAACTGTAAAAAATCCTGAAATACACTTTTTTACGAGTTACAACCTCTTGTGTAGCCTAAAAGAAAAAAACTTCCGAGCCAGAGGAACCATAAGGGAAAATCGATCATCCAAGTGTCCCAAGTCATCTAAAGTCATCCAAGTCATCCAAAGAACTCGAGAAGGAACCGAGAGGGGCCTATGACTGGCACTTTAACAGTAGACAAAAAATTCTTGTAGTCAAATGGAATGATAGCAGGTGGCAACCAACTTTGATACACTTTTACCAACCACTATTGTACAAAGGTGGAACAAAAAAGAAGGTGGTCATGTTCCAGTTGCACAACCTCTTTTGATTGCCAACTACAATAAGCATATGGGAGGGGTGGACCACCATGATTGGTTTGGCAAAAAATGGTATTGGTGCCTTTTTACTCGAGTGATAGACATGTTGATCGTAAATAGCTCAATTCTCTATAAGTAAAGATTGGTCATGGAAGAGTAACCTTTGGTCGTCCCTTGAGTTTGTCAAATACGTCTCGGAGTAATGTTACAGAAAACGTCAAATATGATGGCAAGAATCACTTGGTAGCCTTGGTAACCTTGGTATTTAACACATGCCAAAGTAAACCCCGCGCATTTTGTTCGAAATGTAATGTCACTCTTTGGGTACCTTATTGTTTTAACAATTTTCATAAAAAAAAATAGTTTTTTAAGTCATGTTTCATAAAGACCTCTGATTTTTTTATCAGTACATAGTTTAGTTTTATCTTGTAATATATGAAGTTTTTGCATTTACTTATTTGTTTTTTTTTTATATTTCAATATGGGATTACATATACACGTATATGTATTATATAAGCCCATAGCGGCCTCATATGAGGACGGTCTATTTTTTGACCCAATGATCAAAAAAATGACCCAAAAATAAAAACATTTTAATTTTTTTGAGTCAAAGCAAACATGCTAACCAAAACTCAAATAGAAATTTAAAAAAAAAGTTGGGCCTTAATGGGTTAATTATACCAGGGGACGTATTTCCAAGACGCTACTGCCAAGTATAACTAATTAGAAATCTGATTTATAGGTGAAATAAAGCACATGATCAAATGTTCACGTTGGTTCTTATGGGAGCAAACTGCAAATAAATGGCAATAAAATAGTAATTAAATTGGTAACACATATATACAATTAAATTAATAATTCAATAATAGTAGATTGAGTTTATTAAACGTTTAAATAAATGTGTACGTAAATAGTGGAGTAATAATGTTAATTATCACATTTATGGTAAATAGGAAAAATATTTTAAAGACCAGGTAGTTGGTCACCCAATCAGCAGTTCGGATTTCAGTTCGGAAGGCAATAAGAAGAGGTACACGTAATGGCTTAAATATTATACAGCATGTCCCGTAAATAATGGTAAAACAGCAGATTCCTTTAAAAAAAAAGAATGAGGTTAATTTAAATTTTCCTAGTCCGAAATGCAAGGACAACCAAGAAAAACTTAGTGTAATTTTTTTGAACTTTGACCAGAAATTTAGGATTTATTATTCGTTTTTAACAAAATTTGGTCAATAAGTTTTGTTTACATGGAAAATCTTAAAATGAACCTTTTTTTAAATTATGTCATAGAGGACACCACCAGCAACAGTTTGATTTTTTTTTAAACTCCGTAACTTTTTTAGGCTTGGCCTAATTTCATTTCTTATTTAAAATAGGCATAGTGCCAACGGTTTTGATTCAAAAATCTCGCTACGATTCATCCCTTTCGAGATTGTATTTCCATTTGAAGTTTTCAGTGCGTTCAAGATACGAACTTAATAAATAATATACCTGGACTGCCAATTCAATGGAAATCATAGAACACAAATATATAGTGGAAAAGATGGAAAGTAAATGACCGCTACTAGGTGGCCGCCATTTTGCGTGATTCTGTCCTTTTGATGTTGGTCACTCTGACAAGTTTCAGTTGTCCCAATAGTAGGGAAACAAAACAATTAATGTTTTTGGGAGGTTATGTTTACAAAAACAAAATAGAAAAGTACATTTAGTCAAGAGTTTAAGATATTTGCGTTAGATCTGAGATTTTTCTAGTACTTCTTTAAGACAGGAAGTAATCCTTATCTAAAATGAGATAAAGTTTCAATTAACTTGGGAGAGATACGCTTTAAAATATTTGTTTGATTATTCTGATAAACTTGAATATTATAAATCCTAATACCGTTGATTGAATATTTGACCAATATTAAATCAACGCTAATACCATGAAAATGATCTTCATTCAAATTTTTGCTTGTATTTACTAAACCTATTAATATGGAAACAGTATCCATAAAAGGGAAAGAAAGTCGTAAAGTAAAAATAGAAAGAAAATAAAAGTGTTTTTAACTAAAGTTGTCAGCGTCGTCAACTTCATTACCGTTATTTAATATATTATGTGTTGGCAACACTGAAAATGTTCAGAGTGACCAACATCAAAGGAAACAACCACTATAAAAATGGCGACCACCAGGCAGCGGTCATTTTTGGGTATGGTGGCCATATGCATTAGCAGTCCAGGTATATTTATTAAGTTTGTGGTTCAAGATAAGATTTTATTTTCCTACATCGACTTTTGAACCTACCAATTTTATAATATTTAAGTTTCTAAAAATCACATTAATTTATTTAATATAGTACATTTTTCGTAATGTGAACAAAGAAAATAAATTGGTGGATTCTTACTAGCACTAAATTACAAATCAATGATAAAAAATTATTATTAGACATTACAAAATTTAAGGAACGTGCTATTTGTACCACATTTCATTCCTGATTTAGCCTAAGACTAAGTATTCCTGGACTGTCTTATAATCCATCAATCTTAATGCTAAATGACTTTTAAATAAAATCGAAGCAGTTAAAAAAAATTATAAGTAAATAAATTAGCAAAAAGGCTGTAGGATAAGATGAGGAATATGGAAATATCGGTTTAAATCTTACGCTCCAGCAAGTCACAATTGTGTGAGTCTTATTAACATGGGATATAAACATCAAAATGATATTTTAACTGTCCAAAACGATACGACACGATTGTGCAAGACACCTCTTTATGCTTTTAACGCACGGGCTGGATTTAGTAGCCATTTTGACTTCGGCAGAGGAGCATGAATTACCGTTTTTTTTTGTTTTTTCGAATTCTTGTGACTTGTGATGGCGAATAACGGTAAGTTTTAACTAAAATTAATTTAAACCGTGTTTTTAATGTCAAATTATTTAAGTTATGCATTGTTTTCCCTAATAAGCTCAAAAATATTTCAAAATATTTTGCGGCCATTTTTAGAAGTGCGTACTATGTCGCTGTATCACAATTGTAACGGCTGGGAGCCAACCAATACAAAAAAAATTCGGTACCGTTTTTTAATAGTTATGTTTTTTCTAGGATCCAAGAGTTTATTGAACTTGGAGAGGCTCGCAGCCAATCCAGATGACGTGTATGAACTCCTTGATGACCTTGAGTCCCATTTCGAGCTGGAAAGCGATAATGATGATGAATTTTTTGCTCCACCCGAACGCGTTTTATCGGAAGATGAAGAGTCCGAAAGCAGCAGCGACAGCAGCAGCAGCAGTGACGAGGACGCGCCTAGACCTAGTACAAGCCAAAAAAAGTCTTCTGCTCCAACATAGGTAAAGCAGCCATTTGAAGGCAAAGAAATCCCTACTATATTTGATAACCATGAACCTGACCCAGTTTTGAGTCCATGGGGTTATTTTAGTAGATATTTCAATGATGAGTTTTTTGAAATGAGGGCAGCGTTAACTTCTTAGTATTACTTGCAACAACATGGAAGGGAAATCACTCCAAAATTGACTGATGAAGAAATTAGGCAATTTTTTGGTATGCATGCAATTATGGGATGTTTTAAGTTTCCTAGAATCCACCTTTACTGGAGTATCAAATGTCGATTACCTCTCATAGCTAATGTTATGGCGCGTGACAGGTTTTATAAACTTCGAATGAATTTTCACGTAGTCGATAATCTATCAGTATCGGATGATATCAAAAAGAAGAATCATCTCTGGAAAGTTCAACCAATGATAGACGGAGTTCGACAAAGATGTCTTGAAATTCACAGGTCAGATAATGGTTGTTTTTCAATTAATGAGCAAATGATACCCTTTTTAGGACGATGACCTATACGTCAATTTGTCAAAAATAAACCAAGGCCGGTTGGACTTTTGTCATTACAACGTCCTGTGGTACAATATTGGACTTCGAAATATACCAGGGTTCCTTGACGCCATTGCCAGATAAACAACTTGGTTTAGGGCCATCAGTTATTCTTCGTTTAATACAAACCTTGCCACCTGGAAGCTTTATTTTTTTGACCGATATTTTTCCACAATACCATTATTTGAAAAATTAAAAGAAATAAAAATGGAAGGAACGGGAACCATAATGATAAACAGAGTAAAAGGATGTGTATTTCAAAAAGATGCTACTATGAAAAGAGGCGACGCAGAAGTGCACGTAAAAAATAATACGAAAGTATGTTTGACAAAATGGAGAGATAACAAATCAGTCGTCATGGCATCTACGGCTTTTGGAATAGAACCAGTAAAAACTGTTCAGGGATAAAAACACAAAAAAACATATAGAAGTATCCTGTCCAAATGTAATTAAAGTTTATAATGAAAAGATGGGCGGAGTTGATATTTGTGATCAAATGACTGAGGCTTATCGAACATACTTTAAAACCCGAAAATGGACATTTAAAACCATTCTACACTTATTTGACATAGCTATTGTGAATAGCTGGATGGAATATCGAAATGACTGTAAAAAAAATGGATATAGCTCAAAGCAAATCTTAGATTTTTTGCAGTTTCGACTAGCATTAGGAGAATTTGTGGTTTGTGGAACAGAAAAAAGAAATCTAAACTATGAACACGCTCAAACGGATCAAAATGAAGAACCTTCTGCCAAGAAGGTAAGTTATACACCTCTACCTTGTGAAGATAAAAGATTCGATGGGTTTGATCATTGGCCAGCACATGAGGATCAAAAAAATCCCAACACTTGTCGCCTATAATCCTGTCAAAGTAGATCAAGAATCAAATGTATTAAGTGTAATGTTTGCTTATGTTTACAAAAAAACCAAAATTGCTTGAAAACATTTCATGTTAAGTAGTGTATTTTCGTAGAAATAAACATTTTCAATATATTTTTCGTTTTTTTCACATTTGTGCCAGTATCATTTTGACTTCTATCCAACACAATCGTGAGAGTCCCTAAAATCTTATCACATGTGATTTTTTTTTCTGAAAAAAATTAGAATCTCTAATGAGGTCATAATAAGCAATGGCGTAAAGTTTTATTTCAAAATTCTAAAAAAGTAGACTCGGGAGCGTAAGGGTTAACCGAAAAGATATCGTATAAAAGATAAGGGAACAAAGTTGAGGAGCAATGGATTATTTAAAATTTGCGTTTACGAGATACTGGGTAAAAATGAAAAATGCACGTTTAAAATAGAAATCTAAAAAAAAGAAGAAGAAAGTTCTCTGTTATTTAAAGTACATAACTCATTATATTTCTAGTAACTTCACTTCCATTAGCAGTAATTATTTCATCCTTATTACTAGAGTTCAACATTCTCAGGCGGGCATAAATAAATTTACTTTTAAAATGAATTTTGAACTGAATCTTTAGAGTATAAGGAGAATTTCCTTTCTTTAGACAGTAAGTAGAAATATTTGCAATCCCAGAAGCAATAAACTTAAATGATCTACTAAAATGAATATTTAATTAAAATAAAATTGGTTGAATTATTCCTACTTAATATGTAATCAAAAACCAAACACAGTATTAATTAACACAGATTAAATAAAGTCTAGCCTCTGGTTTCAAAAATAAAAATTTAAAACCAAAACTAATAAACGACATCATCAAAATGTCCGTATCAAAAAATACATGATATTTGTGGGTGTTGTCGATATACATATACACACCACGGTTTGTATTTTTAGATGTCCCAAATGTTAGAGATATTAGCCTGACACAATTTGGCATCAAGAACCGTTAAAACGTGGCGCTGAATCTAAACTAAATAATAAATATATCAACCAGTTTGTTTCTTTTTCCGTTTTTTTTAATATTTATTTTTAAAAACTAGGTAGGTAGAATTTTAAATTAGGTAGGTAGAAAAGCAATTTGAAAATGCGTTATGCAAGATAATAGGAACGAAGTGAAAAAAATACCAAGAAAAATTTTAGACCTACTGAACATTTCCCAAAGGGGCTTGAACGATTCTATAAAATGGATAATTTAAAATCGCTGCATATACAAACTTTTTGGGACAGTAAAATGGCCGTTGAATTATTCAAAGGATCCATATGAATTTCGGGGCAGTGGGTCTGAAAGATACCAAAAGAAGACAAAATAAAATAATAGTTTTAATTTTATATGCATGTGTAATGACGAATGTAATGAATGTAATTCATAAATCAATTCAAAATATATAATATAAATTATATAGATTTAGAAATACAACCTTAGGGACCTAGGTGACTTAAAACCTGAATGTACCTGTTTTTCATGTTACATACAAAATATTAATAAATTTATATGATGCTCGACTTAACTATATATTCAATATACCATACAAAACTATACAAACTTATTATTTTAACCAACCGTAATTTCTGCAAGATTTCTTTTTTTTTCTATTTATTTTGAACATCAAAAATATCACATAAGTTTAATAAATTGGTTCAACGTAGTTCACATTTCCGAAATAAGATTTATTTTTAAAATGTAATTTTTAGCCACATTTAAGGGTTTTACACAAATATGTTGTGAGTGATAATTTAAAAGTGTTTAGCGAGTTCCTTATCTTAAGCATTCCAAATTGTTGCTGTCTTTTACATTTTCCTAACTTTTTCCAAAACAAATTATTACCGTATCATCTGCGCACGCTAGACCCGTTTACTATTTTCAATATTGGCAGTGAGTTAATGTACAGTGTGGTGACTTTAACTCGAATAAATTCAGTTAAAACTAATCAAATTCTATCTCGCAAAATTCCTGAGACCCGTCGATTTTTGTTTATTTTTTTTCACATTTGAAGATTTTTGGCGTGTTTGTTTATTTTATTGGTATCGAGACATTTCCTGACATTGTTGTAGTGTCACTGTTAAAGTGAATTTCAACCAGTTGTTAAATAAGTTAACTTATATTGAAAAAAATGCCTTATTTATCCGAATCCCACAAGATTGAAATCTTAATGATGATTGGTTATGGGGACAGAAGTGGTACTCAGCTAGAGGTTGTCCACTTATTCAGGCAGAAATTTTAACTATTTTAACTAAATATTAACCAAGGTACGGTTAGTAAAATCGAAAGCAGATTTCGAGAAGTTGGGCACGTGAGGGATGTTTCAAGACAAAGGTCTTCTAAAATCGATGAAAACACCCAATTAAATGTATTGTTAGCGATGGAAGAAAATCCGGTAACTGCAGCCAGAAGAGTAGCTCGCGAAAACTCTATTCATCATAAATCTGTGCTAAAAATTTTAAAAAGTGCAAACAAACGACCTTATAAGATGCAACCCGTTCAAGAGTTATTGGAAGACGATCCAAATCGCAGAGTTCAGTTCTGTGAATTAATGATTGCCATTGACAATGCCATTGACATTGTCAATGAACGCCACTGACGAAAATCGCATATCTTCGGAGTGGATCCTTTTTTCTGATGAGGCTACATTCACCCTAAATGGCCATGGTAATAAGCAGAACTGTCGCTATTAGTCTGACGAGAACCCACACTGGGTAAGGGAAACTAATACACAATATCCCCAGAAAACTAATGTTTGGGCTGGCATAATTGGCAGGCAAGTTATAGGGCCCATATTCTTCAATGATACTTTAACTGGGGAAAGTTATCTAGAATTTCTTGAACATGACCTAGTTCTAGTCTTACGTGCCTCATATCCGAGTCAGTTTGATCCAGATTTGTATGATGAAAGAATCTGGATGCAACAAGATGGTGCTCCCCCACATTATGCCCGTAATGTACGCCAGTATTTAGTTTAGTTGACAATTTTTCAAACAGATGGATTGGTAGAACGGGTGCAATCGAGTGGCCGTCACGTTCTCCCGATCTCACCCCACTTGATTTTTTTCTGTGGGGACATTTGAAAAGTCAAATTTATATGAGCAAACCAGGAAACCTAGACGAACTTAAAGTACGTATTAGGCAAGAAATACGACAAATATCTCCAGAAGTGTTAGAAAATGTCAGAAACGAATTTTATTATCGTCTTGGGCTTTGCCAATAAGTAAATGGTGCTCATTTTGAGCATCTTATACATTTAACGCAACTTTTAATAATTTAATGGTTTTTTTTTCGTATTTCTCCTTTAGATAATCACAAAAGTAAATAGGGCAATTTGATCAAGAAAAAGAGCTCTTTTCAATGAGAGTTTAAAAAAAGTGGCTTTCCATTTGAAAAAAAAAGTTGGGGTTAATTTCGACCCCTGTAGGTAAAAAAATACAAAAAACTATCTTGAAATGTGAAAAAAAATAAACAAAAATCTACGGGTCTCAGGAATTTTGAGAGATAAATTTTGATTAGCTTTAACTGAATTTATTCCAGTTAAAGTCATTACACTGTATGTAATAAACAGTAAAGGGTCCAACAAGGTTTTCTGGGATATTCCTATATTTATTTTTAATTATTCATTTAATATTTCCTCACCTGTTTAAAAGTTACTATCTTTCAGTTAGATAATTAAAAAAAAAAATTAATACTAGGCCTCTTACTTCATTTGAAGATAATACGTCCAAAAGTCACTCATAGGGCACAGTATCAAAGACCTTTGCTAAATCTACGAATACAGGAATCCTTTTTTCGTTCTTTCCTATTTTATCTATTATTTGCTTAGTAAGTCGATATAGGGCATCTGTTGTACTTAAATAATTAAGAAAACCGTATTATCGTTTCGAAATATATTTATTACATTAATTGGTCGACAGTTACTTAAATTACTTTTTTCTCTGGATTTAAAAATAGGTGACACAATTGATATTTCAAATTGTTCAGGACCTTTTCCCTTAGTGAATATTAAATTAATAATATTAATAATATGAACGAAAGCGAGTGCTAAAAATAAATATTTCTCTTTGATAATAGAATAGATAATAGAAGAGGTAAAGTTATCTATTACTGAAGAGCAATTGTTCTTAAGAGTGTTAATCTGTTTAATTATTTCATTTTTATCTACTGGGCTTAAAATGGACTAGAATAATAAAGTAAGTTTTTAATTATGGAGAGTTTTATTTTTTTTGTACATTTTACGTCTAATGTTAATAAAGTAATTGTTACAATAATTCGCCAAAGCGCTTGATATCCTTAATAGTTTTATTATCGACAATAGGCTGTGTACTTTTTTTAGTTTTGGACTGATCATTAGTAGCTTATGTTAAACATTACGTCTAGCATTTTCAATTTCCGTTTAGTTTTATTTATTTAGGTTATTTTAATAATGTCTGTAAATCAGATGGGAATGATAATTCCCATTCGTTATCTAAGGTTTACGTTTTTTGTATTCTTTTTAAGTTTATTTTAGGTATTTCTCATTTTTCTCCTGAATCGTTGCCACAGTTCTTATATTATTTGGTTTTCAAAGTAATTCATATATTCCATACTTTTCAGTCATTTTCTATTTTATTCCAGACATTAAAGTTATCGTTTTATGCCTCTGGATATTTAATAGGACTTTTCATTTCTTCCAGGCATTCGAAGCCATGTAAAATTCACCCCCGCTGTAAGGCAGTTGAATGGTTTTGTTCTTCCAGGAATCTAAAGTAATTTTCTATGTATGCCTGAATATATACTACTCGAATTTTATTTTAAAAATTTTGATATATCTATTATTTGCTATAGTTTTCGAGATCCTAATATACGTCTCCCTTTTTAATAAAATTTAACTTTGTTGGATTTAAGTCAAAATGAAAGGTGTTTTATATATGTCATACCCTTTGTTGAATCCTGAGGATAATTTCATATAGATCGAAACGTCGACCAAGTATAATTTTAATCATCTATAAGACTCTTTTATTTCGACCTAAATCTAGCACAGTAGTAAAACTTATTACAAACTGAACAAAGTTTTTTTAAAAATATTTAAAGTCATCATTTTGTGTCTGATCTAGGTTTTTTAATTTATTTTCGGACCTAATTTCAGGCATCTGATTTCTTCAAGGCAGTTGATAGTTTAGTATATTTCTTCTAGATAGGGTCTAGGATTGTAGAGTAGCTTTTACTTTTATTCTTGAAATTTGAAGTAGTTTTAGGTTATTTTCTGATATAATATGAAGCTTTTACTTAGTTTTTCTGGGTTGTATATATGGTGTTCAAAGCAATCTTAAAATCCTTCGATGCAGTTGGAATCATGGCTTATTTCTTTTAAGAATTTGAAACCATTTTTTATATGTTCGAGGTTACTTTTTTAGTTTTCCAAGTTCTTGGAGTCATTTTTTATTTGTTCGAGTCATGTAACTTTATTATTCAAGATGGGTAGGAACTTTAAATTATTAAATTTTAAATTTATTTCTTATATAATGGATGCCTTGAATAAGAAGTCATGTCATGATACCGACAAATTATTGGACTTGTTGTTGAATAAGTTTGAGAAGAAAAACAAGTGAAAGAATAGAGGAAAGAGATCAGAATGGCCTGATTAAGACTATTAATTATTGAAAAAATAATAAAACCTTCTATAAAAATTAAAAAAAATATATTTTTTTCGTATAAATCCATCAATTGAATCCACTGTACACGTATTTCTTTCATATATTATATTTTATTCATCAAACTATACGTGAAAGCCATATTTGGTATTTAAATGACGTTTAGTTTAATATTCGGGTTCCGGTCGTCGGAGTCAAATTCGATGACACCGCAATGCCTCACCATCAGCAAGCAGACAACCATCAACTTGGGTATACGCTATTAAATTCTTATCGGCTTAAAATCGCGAATACCAAATTAAAGTTCTTTCTCACGGCTATTTTTTTATTCACCCTGTATATTAAATAAATTTTGATATGATAGCAGCGTAGGCTTGATTTCTCTGACATAGACTATAAAAAGAAACAATTTATTAAGTTCCACACCCTTATCGTGTCCTAGGGTTGATACATGTGTCAGCGCGAGGAAGCCCTTGTAAACGAGGGGTGGTGTTACTTGTTAGTAGTTGTTTGCTTTTTTCACCTATGCTTCAGATCGATAGTTTGTCCCTTTTATTGATTGGTATCTTTGCAGGAAAAATATCTTAACGGAATTATCCTTGAAACCTAAGGGCTTTGTACGCCCTTCGCGATGATTTAGCTTATTTTACAGCCTTGTATTAAAACAATAGGGGGTATATTAAACCTTAAATGTCACAGGGCATTCGGATCAACAACATTTCAATACAAAGTCGAAACTTATGGTAATTTTTTCGTATAATGGCAGTTATAAGAAATGGTAAAATATTCTGTATTCAGTGGTTGGACGTTGGCCGTTTTTATCTACCTAAAAGTCGCCTTTCACCGCATAGCAGCGTATGCTCATTAAAAAACGTGTTTTGTAAATTATTTTTACGTGTTTCGACCGGGCAATTAATGATTTACATTTACATGCTGCCTCGGTATCATATTGTGTGATTGAGGTTATAGGTATTTTGTTTCGTTTGAGAGCGTCTAATTAATTCGTTTTTTTTTTAATTTAGCTTAAAATAGGATAGATTTTTTCAACTTGTTTGCTGCTATTAGGATAGGTCTGGTATTTGTAAAGCACGTTGTTACAAAAAACAACCAATATCACATAGGCTAGAATAAATTACAATAAATAAAAAAAAAACACTGAAATAAGTGCAGTTATATAACTTTTTTTATTTAGCAAAATCTGCTACATAAAAATAAAATACATAGTATAGCATTTAATATAATATTAGAAACCAATAAACTAAAATTAAAAACCAAAACAAAACCAAAAAAATAAGGATAATATTTCAATAATAGTGCTGGTATGAGGTATGAGTATTGTTGGCAAACAAACATGTTTAAGATTATGCATTCACATATGAGTATAAAAATAATATAAAAAAAGATAAAAAAAAACAAACATATACAATGTAAAAATAAAATCATACAAATAAAATCTTAAGCTAAACGTAAATATGAGTTGAAATAAAATTTTAAAATATAAAATTAGAGTTAAAATTTAATAAAATAAGAACACAAACACACAATAAAATGAAGGTAAAATAAATAATAAATAAAACTTAAAATGACATAAAATAATTGAAACCTATAAAATAAAACGTATAATGATATAACACAGAATATAAAATTAATAACACAGAATAAAGATAAAAAAGACAAATACTAAATCTCTAGAACAAATTTTCTCAAGAGCCTTTTAAACACGTTAAAACTATCACAGAATTTAAGACTAGCCGGTAACCTATTGAATTCTATTAAGCCGATATATAATATTGACTTGAGCAACTGAGTTGTATTACATCTGTCAACTAGGAAATCTGTGACGATGTTTTAATTTAAAAATAAACAGATAAACATTAAACATAATTGTTTGGTTCACAGACAACATACCTAGGACGTTTTACAACTGGGGTATAACGATTACATTTAATGATCAGTCTCATAGCTCTATTTTGTATTATTTCAAACTGGCTTATTATATATTGGGGTAAATTAAATAATAAAGTCGAACAGAATTGCAGATGGGGAAAGGCAATAGCATTATAAAGCATTAGTTTTGTGTGCATTGATAGATTTTTCCCATGCGTGCTATAAATCCAACTTTCTTTGAAAACTTCCTCATGATGTAATTAGCATGGGCATGAAAGTTTAGGCTTGCGTCCAAAATAGTCCCTAAGTATTTTATTTCCTTTTCAAGAATAATTTTTTCTCCATCTACGATAATGTCCATAGCGTCAATGTCTACCCGGCTCAATCTTGATTTTCTGTTCATATCATATCAATAATGTATCATATCATTAATATATAGTGTAAACAATAATGGACCTAACACTGTGCCTTGCGGTACACCAAACATAACATCAAGAACACCAGACAGACAACTAACATATTTACCGCGCTGGACTCTGTTACATAGATAAGATTTAAACCAGTTTGTAGAGAGAAGACTGTACCCTTAATTCCTAACATTTTTAATTTTTGAATTAAAATATTCCTATCAATGGTTTCAAAAGCTCTTTTAAAGTCTAAAAATATGGCTAAAACATAGTTATGACTGTCAATGGCTCTCAGAAAATTATCACAAATATCGACAACCACAGATTCACAAGAGTGATTCTGACGGAAACCTGATTGATTGGAAACGATTATTGAATTTTGGTTGCTGCAAAAATCAAGAAGTTGCTCTTTTACACAAACCTCAAGGAGCTTTTCATAGACAGGTACGGTGTTAATGGGTCTGAATTCATTGTGATTAACGGTTTTTTGTACTTTTGGAACAGGAATAACAGTAGACAGTTTTTAGGATTCTGGAAACATACCGTTGCTTAAAGAACTGTTTATAATATTTAACAGACGGTTACCTACAGCATAAGATACATCAGACAGCTCAGCCTTGGATATACCACTCTCACCTCCTTCTATGTTTTTCAGGTTTTTTAGAATTTCTTTAATTCTTTTCATTGAAATTTTTTTAAACTCAGAAAAGATCTTATTAGGTTCAGGGGCCCTGGTAAAATGAGTTATCATATTTGGAGATTGTGAAATATTTTAAATGATACTGTCGATACTATCTACAAAATATTTATTAAATTTTTCTACAATAACCACTTCTTGATTTACCAGTTCTCCTTCAAAGTTTATTTGATTGGGCACTGTTTCCTTTTCCCAGGTAGTAGAATCTTAAGATTTTTCCATAATTAGGGATGTTTTTAATTTCATCTATGCATTCTGCATAAAATGTTTCCTTCTCTACTGTAATTTTATTAACAATAATATTTCTTTTTGCCTATACTCATCCCAGGCACCCTCACTTCTTTATAAAATAGAACAGCCCTTTAGAGATTAATAGAGAAGAACAGCGATCTTTTGTATAAAATATCCTTTTTATGCATAAGGTTTTTAATATCAGACGTTATCCATTTTTTATCCACATATTTTTGCTTTTAGATAATCTTGAATTTAGGGCACATTTGGTCTAAGATCGTCTCAATATCCCCAATCATAGAGTCAGCCAGTAAATTTACATCAGAGCTATAAATTAAAAATTTAAAATAAATAAAGTATAAAAACGGCTACAAATTTGAGTCATTAGACGAAAACACAAACACTTTGATGCCGAAAAAGGCTCTTCAGCAGAAAGAGCATTTTTCTTCTTTTTTCTTTTCTCTAATTTTCTTCTTTTATTTTTAAGTATATATAAGGGCTCCGGCAAAAACAGTGAAGCCTCCATGTATGAATTTTGGACTCTTCTTCTTTTTCTTTAGGTTCCATCTTTATTTCAAAGTTTGGCTATCATCAAACCTATGCGTATCTTTGTTTCTGCAGATCTAAATAGTTGGCAGTTGTTGCAATTATACAATTTTCTTTAAATCTTTAACCATAAATTTCTTTTTCTTCCTATGAACTGGTTTTCTCCTCCTAACATTTTTAACAACAAATTCTTCATTTAACAACATTTTCCCCTCCTAACATCTCTCCTCCTAACATATCTCAAGTATTGCAGTTTGTGCTTCGTAATAGAAAGTACTAGTTCTTTCCTTTTCTGCATTCTTCGCAAAACCTCCACTATGTCTCTTTTAGTCTTTTGGAGGTAGACTGATGAGTTTTTCTTATCCTAAATAATCTAAAATAATTCCAGGTAGTAGTAGTAGTAGTAGTAAGGGTGTGGGAGCTAGAGCTCGGCAAGTAGGCCTAAACAGTCCCTTTTAGCCAACTCCAGAATCACCCACCCCTATGCCTCCACTCCCAATGCTCGGTCTCCACTGAGTCGGCCCGTCCTTTTAATAAAGGCTTGCACGTTGTCCCAGTCCAGTTCTTTAAGATCTTCCCGCTGGAGTGTCGTTGCTCCGAAAATTTTCCTTCTCAGGCGACTCCACCTATCACAGATACCTAGTATGTGGTACGAAGTTTCTTCCCCTGTACCGCAATTCGGACAGAGTGGGTTTTCTCTTATACCAAGAAGGTGTAGATGCCTGTTTAGACTGTTGTGCCCAGTCAGGATTCCCATCAAGTCTTACTCTGTCGGGTCTTTGTTAGCAGTCGCCTTGCTTTAGAGCCGTCATGGTCTGGTATCATTTGCTTGGCCTATCTACATCCTTCTGTCCTTCTCTAATTCTTCCTTGTTTTTTTTCCCAGGCCCAATTATTAAGTGCCTGGGAGATTTCTTTTTTGCTAAGACCGAGACAAGGTTCGGGGCCTACGAACGGGTTAACGGAACCTTGTCTTGCCCTTTCGTTGGTCCGCTCATTGCCCTCGATACCCTGGTGTCCTGGGACCCACTTCAGGCTCACTTCCATGTGTGCTGAAAGCCTTTCCAATACGTCTCAGCATTCCTGGACTAGCGCTGAGCTGGCCCTGGGTTTTTGAATCGCCTTGAGGGTAGCTTGACTATCAGAGTAGATGCAAATCCCCCCCGTTACCTTCCAATGCCTTTCGTTTGTTTGCTACTTTGAGTATAGCAACCACCTCCGCTTGGAAAACTGTGTTGTGTTTCCCTAGCGGAAAGGACTCCCCTTTGTTCGTTTCCATCCTGTACACTCCGGCTCCGGCCGAATTGGTGCTTTTTATCCATGATCCATCTGTATACCAGGCCTGGAAACCACTTGGATCTTTTATTTGGTTTGTCGACCATTGTCCCTTGTCGGGATTTCGACTTAAAACCCTTTCTTTAACCTTAGCTTGCCACTTTCTGTAGTGCATATGGATGTCAGAATTGGTATGTTCTTACACATCCTGAGAGCAATCGTCATATGGCCTTGTCCTAAGTGAACATTGTGCCACTCTCCACTATCCTTCATCCTCTTATGCGCCGCCATGGCCTCCATCTCAATCCAGACAGGGAGGTCCAGTAGCCCAAGAATATTTAGTTAGAAAGAATATTTGGTGCCGCAGGTGTTGTTCTCATGGCTCCAGTAATCCCCAAGCAGACCAGTCTTTGCAAATAATTCCAGGTAGTTAAGAGCCTGGAATAATCCTTTAATTACTTATAAATCTCTCACAAGTATTTGAGTTACTTGGAGTATCTGGAATAATCATTCAATTACTTTTAAGCCTCTTTTGGTCACATGGAAATAATGCGACTTAGTTTTAGAGTTTTTTGAATTCTAGTTAGTTTAAATTATTTCGAGAATTCTATTCCAGGCATTCGAGAGCCTGAAATAATTTCTTACTACCTAGAAGTCTCTAATAGGCAATTGAGTTACTTAGAGTGCCTGAAGTAATCTTTTAATTACTCTTAAGCAAGATATTTTAAATCAATTGTAGACATTTATTCCAGGTAGTTAAGAGCCTGGAATAATTCTTATACTACTTATAAGTCTCTCTTGCAGGCATTTGAGTTACTTGAAGTGCCTGGAATAATCATTAAAGTACTCATATGCCTTAGTATTCTCAGTAATCTACGGTACATCCGCATTTAAAATGCTCCCATCCTCTTGGTATAGATCTTTTTATCTAGTTCACGCTTCCATACAGTCCGTAACATTTCACAAAGCAAATTTTAAGCTTAAGGCTAAGATCTCATCCACAGACCATCTTCTTCAATGTAGGAAATGTGGAACTTTTTCCAATCTGATCCTGACTGAATTCTACCATTCTAATAGTTCAAATACAATCTTAAGTTGTTTATTGGGATCATTTATCTTGCTTCGAAAGTACTCTGTTTTTGAAGTATTTTGTATATAGGTTAAATAAGATTGGTGAGAATATACGTACATGTCTTAAGTCTTTCTTAATCTCGGTGTTCTCCATTTTCTCTTGCTCTTTTCGAATATTCAATAAGTGCAAATAGTGCTTCTTTAGTTCCAAATCTATTTCGAAATCCAAACTAAGTATCACTAATATCCACATCTAGTGTTCTATGAATTATTGTGTAAAACACTTTAACGAATACTTCAAATGTGTGTCACTGCATTGTTTTGCATTTGCCTTTGGTGATGACAAAAATTGACAAACGTTATTCCTTTTTCAATGAATAACCTTCCACAACTTGAGTTCCGTAATTCCGTAACTCCATCTCGACCTGGTCATTTATAATTTTTTATTGTTTTTATAGCGTATAGTATTGCTTCTTTAGTTATTTCTGGTCCTTCGTTGCCTTGTATACTATCTATATTATGTTCTATCTATATTCTTTCATCATTCTTCCAAGTCAGAAGATTTTATTGCAGATCAAGTATTATTTCTCAATTTACGTTGCATAATAGATTGGGATGCCTCCGTTTGTGTATACCTAATCGTTTAATCTAGTGATCTTTTTATGTTTATAAGGTTATTAAGAGTAGTATAATAAGGTTCTTATATCTCAAAAAATTAAAATTCCAAGAAATTTGTAAACTACCTTTTTTTAAATATTAACCCAATTAAAACTTGCTTAAAGAACTAGTACAAAAAATCAATTTAAATTGAAGATATTTTTAAAAGTTTTAAGTTAAACCAGCAGGTACATCGTTAAAATGTTATCAGATTTATTGAAAGTCCTATGGTTGGAACCTTTGGTGTGACACTCAAATTACGAGACAGTTTTACCACTAACCAAAACTCTCAGTTTGAAACTAAACTAGTTTAGTTTTAATCTTCTCCCGAAGATGCTAATATTGTTAGTGAAACACGTGTCGAGAGTAAAAATAAAGAGTTTTGGTTAGTGGTAAAACTGTCTTGTAATTTAGATTTTTTGAAGGTTCGTAAAATTTTCCGAGTAATCCATTCAAAAAATGTTGGTGAAAAATATGGTCTAGGACAACGCAATCCATGAGGGGATACTTTGGTCAAACTTTGCCAAGAAGAAAAGCTAGTGATTACAAATACCTGCTTTTAGTTACCTTCTCGTCGACTATATACCTGACAATTACCTCAGCATAGTGAAAACTATATTGTAATAAATCATAAATATAAAAATCGTCTACAAGGAGAAAGAGGAAGAAGGTAGTTGTTAACTTATATGTAAAACTGAAAATACACTAAAAACCCTCTACTACTTTCGCCGATAATCAGAACTTAATGAATGCTTCCTTACCCGAAATATTCAGACAATGTATAAATGACGAATTTTTTCAAATAACTCATAACTTAATGAATGAGGCACATGCACATGTTGAGTTACACAGTATACTGAGCAACATAGAAAGAGAAGAAATTGGAACCAAGGACAGAAGAAAAAGGAAAGCATGGATAACGATAAGACAAAATACGGCAAATGATGAAAGCGTGAAAAAAACACAAGAGGACACAGAGAAATACAGCGACGTCCAGAGGAAATATAGAAAGGCCAAGAAACAATGGATGAATAAAAAATGAGAAAAAAGTGCTGGAAGAAAAAAAACGACCATTTTACTGTGCATAAGAAATCAACGGAAGTGGTAGGAAAAAACAGAAAATCTAACAAGTCTCCTTACTTAACGATAATAACAAGGTAATTAGATACTGACAATCTCAAGACGCAGTGGAAATTATACATTGAGCAGTTGTTCAAAAAGCGTAGAGCCACACCAGAGACTTCGACAGGAAAAAATCTTCTGGACCAGAACAAGGGCTATTTGAGATAATAAAGAAATAATATTAATAATAAGATATAATAAGTGAAAAAACACATAGGTACCCTGGTTGCACTTTTTAACAGAATTGATTCGCCGGCAGTGGCTAACGTGAGGGTTCATTTCAATCCCCAAGAAGGCAAGCGCAAAAAATGTAACGAATTTGGACTTATAAGCTTAATGAGTAGTCTCCTCAAGCTGCTTTTTAAAATCTTTCATACGAGGATATTTAGGAAATGCAAGTGGGATATCAGCAAGTTACAGGTTGGACTTCGAAAGAGAATGGGAACTCGAGAGGCACTGTTTGGCCTGAAAGTCTTGTTTCAAAAGTGAAGAGAGTAGCAAAAGAAGGTATATTCATGCTTCATAACTTATGAAAAGCCTTCTACCGAATCTTAATCTTAGATAGAAACGACATTGCAATTATTAAAAATTGGTATTGGGATCAAACAATAGTAGCAAAATATAACAACATAACAATTGAATCAGCAATTATACAAACAGGTACAAAAAGGTTGTATTTTGTCCCTAATGTTACTAGCTGATAGCCTAGAAACCCTGCAAGGCCCACTAAACCAACTTACTGGAGTTAGAGATCGTTATAGCCCTAAAATTAACAACAGTAAAATAAAAATCCCAATATAATATCAAGAACTGCAGAACAACTTAGTGTTCATAGGAAAGAAAAAATTAGTGTTCATAGGAAACTAATAGAAGTGGTGGAGAAATTCAAATATTTTGAAACCTGTATTAACAACAAGCTAGGTACAGGAAAGGGGATTAGAGCCAGGATCGAGCAAGAAAGTGCTGTGCGACCAGATGCGGTCACTACTATGTAATTCAGTAAATCTGAGTCTTGTATATCGTTTTGTGAAGTGTTATGTATATTCAGTCTTTTTATATGGCTGTGAGTCGTGAACTTAGTGCCATTGACAGTATAGAAGCCATTGAGATATGGATACTTCTCATGATATCTTGGACACCGCATGTCACACAACCGAGGAGGTGCTGGGACTAATGCAGTGCAAGATTCACATAGTCAAAAAACGAAACGCAGCCTATCTGGGTCATGTGCGTGGAAGTAAATATGAGCTCTTAAAATTAGTAATGAAGGGGAAGATTGAGGGCAAGTAGGCCAGGTGGAGGAAAAAGCGTTCTTGGTTGAAGAACAGTGGACGCTGGACAGATATGGATGCTCACTTTCTGTTTCGGAGGACCCAGGACCGTAAGATCTTTGCCTAGATTGTTGCCAAGCTTCATTGATGAAGACGGTACCTTGACAATAAAAAGAATTCAAAGAATATCATTACCAAACATTCCACGAAAATTTTCAAGCAAACCTGCTAAGAAAGTCCCACCAAGTTTCGTTTAAACATTGGTAACACTTTGGAGGGATGTATTTATTCATTTATTTATTTGTTGGCAGGTTAAGGGTTTTAGGCATTATCGAAAAATTTTAAGGTTCATTAGTGAAAGGTATATTATGTAAAATAGTTATAATATAATTTTATTTTATTTTTTTTGAATTTCCCTTTTAGAAGTGTTTAATTTCAAATTAAAATAAAGGTTTAGTACTTATTTCATGTTGGCAAAAAAATAGAAAAACGTCAATTTTACCTAAAATAAGAAAAAGTACTACGTAAAGTATTTTAATTTTTTAAATAAATATTTTATTTATTAAAAATAGGATTTTTGGGATACAATGCAGATTGATAAACTCTTTTTATTTAATATATCCTAATATTAATATATCCTTATTAAGTGCTTTTAGACCAGTGTTCTAGAACTGCATCATATTCTGTTCTTGTGTTGCCATTATAATTATTGTTACCTGAGCCATCCTGTATAACTTTCTTGCATATTTTTTTCAGATCGTTTTCATGTATGCAATATGGGAAGTAGCATTTACAAAATAAACTAGTATTATATACCTTATGAACTAATTTTGCTCTCTTAATAATAATCGAGTATAAAGAAAAAAGCTGGTTAGTTGGTTTTTACTAGAACCATAAATCGTACATACACACTGGAAGATGAAAGCGATCTAGCAACTATAAGAAAAACGGTCCTAGCGTAACTTTTAAGATAAATTCTTGCTTTAAAGTAACATCGATTTTCTTCCATACTTAAAAAAGTCATCGTTGATTCTAAGCCGAAAAAATGACATTTATCCTTTCGTCCTTATCTAAAAACTATTTTCTTACTATTTTTAGATATTTTATACCCAAAGGAAAACCCCAGGCACTAGAAGCTACTTATTGTATAATTGCATCTCCCTATTACATAAAACAGTTTACCCTCTTGCGTTCTATGTGACATCATATGCACGACTTATACTTATCAAAAAAAAAATTCTTAAATATTTTCTTAATGAATATATGAGTAGAAACCTCGCTGTACTGTTTCACCTTCCTATTCTTCCATACATTTATAAGAGGTTGATGTGGCTGTTGCAGTGTTTTGTGATCTAACAAAAGCATTTGATTGCGTGGAACACTATTACGCAATACTTTTTCAACCCAACCCAATAGCTCTTGAGCTGTTACCAGTACAACAGGACTCAGTACTATAGGATCTCTATTGTTCTTAATTCTATATTTAACATTTATTTATATCAATGATCATCTAAATATCGCCAATATGACTCAATAATTTTATAGCCCAACGAATTGGTAGAGGATCTTCAAGGAACATATGCTCAAGTATGATATCTATTAAAAATAATTCTTATAAAAAAAAATTGAGCAAGCTCAATTTGCCCTTTAAATGCTACTTCCCGAAATATATTTAGGATATATTTTTTTTTACATGTTTCACTGATATATTTTATATATGTTTTACTGATCCCCGCATTGACTACCAGTTTAGGATCACCGCAGTAATAATTTCAACCAAAAACTTAAATTATTTCACAAATCATTTTTGTATCATTGCGATATTAATCTGTAAGAAATAAGGTTTATATTCTCTATCGTAATCGGCATAAAATAAGATTAAATTTTAATCAAAGCTGACCTTTCAAAGAAATATACTGAGATAATCATATCCAAAAACCCAGCAAGGCATATATCAGTTTCGCCCATCTAAGGAAAAAAACAAAGGATATCGATTCAAAAATGTGCGTGTAAATGTAAAATATGTTAAATATAGAAAAACCTCTTAAGATTTCAAGGGAGTTAAGCCACTGGGGCTATTTTTCTCGACCTCCTTGCCCTCTCGCGTGTTTTGGACATTTCGTGATTTAGGAAAATGTATTATGAGCGATAATTTTTTTTTAAACCAACAGCGGTAGGTTTTCTGTTTTGTTTACATAAAAAAGGAATTAAAAAGATCTATGTATATTTTTATTTATTTTTTAATCGCAATCATATAGGCTTTGCTAGATGCCCATTGTATTTCTTATTGGATCGGTTCCGATTAAGAATATTTCTAATCTGCTCTACGTGAGCTTTCCTCTCCGGTAATATAATCCTCAAGTAAATATTGGTTTGTTAGTTAATAATAAATCATAATAGTTGGTTTGTTAATAGTTGTTATTTTTATATGTCGATCTTTTGTAGGTTTTCTGGGTATCAGTGTTTAGTTAGTAATCCTCTCAGAGCTTTGATTTCACGAGTTTATTACACTGGAACAGCTCCACACTTGCTAGTTACGATTCATAAATATGATTGGTTCAATAAAATCAGGTAAAAACAGATGGACTAATCTTATTTTTCTAGGTGTAATTTTAAATCAATAAATATCAATGGGAACTGCATTTAAAAAAATGACATCATCGCCATTCATTAAGAAGACAGTTTCTGCTGTCTTCAAAGCAGGAAATTGCGCCGTTAATAGTGATTGAGTAGAGTATATAACCAATATGATGAACACCAAGGGTGTTCCAAACTGTGACATACTTAGCGCAATTGCATAAAATCAACCTTTAATGCCAATAGCAGATCCTTTATTGAAATTGGTGGGTATGACATACGCTATCAAAGGCCTTAGAAAGTTCCGTATAAATAGACTTCACCTGAAAATATATAAATTATATTAGTATTAGGCTTACAGCTAAACTAGATGCCTATCAGCCCCCGGAACAAGCTGGCTTCCGAAAAGGTCATAGCATAATAGTAGGTCACATACAATCCGTTCGCACTATAATAAAAAAATGCAACGAGTACAATGAACCACTACACCTCGCATTTGTTAACTATAACAAAGCTTTTGACTCCGTAGAGTTGTGGGATATTTTTAAGGCCATGAACAATGCAAGAATCGACTCTCGATACAAGCAGCTTCTCAAACACTTTCGTATATGTGTCGTATATATGCGACAATCACCGTTAAAATCTCGGAAGAGATAGAAACAAACAAAATTCAAATAAAAAGAGGAATAAGGCAAGGGGACACCATCTCCCCAAAGCTGTTTACACTGGCACTGGAAGACGTTTTTAAAACTAAAGTCATGTCACCTGACAATATTCAAGTGCATATAGAAGACCGAATTATTGACAACGTCGAAGAATATGTATATTTGGGACATTGCATCAAATTGGGCAAAGAAAATCAAACTGCCGAAATAAACAGACGTGTTCGTTTGACATGGGCAGCCACGGGTAAACTGTCACACGTCTTGAGAAATGAAACTATTCCAATTAATTTGAAAAGAAAGGTCTTTAATGCCTGCTTACTGCCCGTGATGACTTACGGAATGGAAACCATGACACTCACTGTTAAATCAGCTAACAAGCTTAGCACCACCCAAAGAGTCATAGAGCGGATGATGCTAGGAATAAGCCATATCACAAATGAGAGTATTAGACAAAGAACTAAAGTTGAAGACGTCATAACACGCATAGCCCACCTGAAATGGAGCTGGGTAGGACACGTCGCCCGACAGGACGACTTGAGATGGTCAAGACACATCGTTCGATGGAGACCTCGCATACATAAACGCAGCGTTGGCAGACCACAGTTACGCTGGCTCGATGATGTCAAAAACAAAGTGGGCAACAGATGGCACCAACTGGCACAGAACAAAGAAACATGGAAGAATATAGGGAAGACCTATGCCCAGGAGTGGACTGTGTAGGGTTACTGAAAGAAGAAAGAAGAAGAATATTTAGGCAATAGATGGTAACTAACAACACCCAATAACTGTCATACCACAATAAAAAAAATTATTTGGATGACTTTTCAAGCTCTATATTATAAGGATATTGTTACGTATTTACAATTCTGTGTGAATTAAAATACTAGATATCACACAAATAGTCAATTGGCTTATAACGCACTTTTAATACAATTATACACAATACACTACTTAAAACTAGAAACATTTATTTATACTTTATTAATTTCCTAGTATTTATTTCGATTTAAAAGTTACGCCAATATTCAGACTTAAACTAATCCCCTAGCGTTGAGGGTTCCTTATATATTGGATAGAAGGTTAGGTAGCTATATAGTACCCTTCCAGAATATTCGCCAAACTTTCTACGTGTGTCCCAAAATGTCGCGAGATATGCCTTCCGCTCATCCATCCTTGAACACACCTTTGAGTCTAGGCTATGGACGAAATGATTCCTGAATGTTGGAGAACAGCTGGTATTTTCGCGGTTGTTAAAATCTTTACAATATGTTATTTATATATTGCTTTACTAAATACCTCAGCTCCGTTTTCCAAAATTGAAATATAATATGTTGTATTATGTGGCTTGAGCCACACAAGGCTGACAAAAAATATACTTTTCGCACAAATTCGTAAAAATAATTCGTCCTTTTCATGTATTAGTGAAATCCTATTATGTTATATTTTAGTCAATAGCCACAGGACTATATACTGGCACTCTTGCAATGCACCCCTCATATTTGCTTTTACTTGAATTGTCGTAACGGCTACAGAGGGGATGTAAGACTAACATAAGGTAACTAAATAAGAAATAGCTTCTATACTTTTAAACAATTTTTAGATTTTAATATGGATAAGTGCTTTAATTTTCCAAGTTTTTTTTTCTATATGTAAATGTGCTTGCCACAATTTTATTATGACACCGAATACTTGTTACAATACGCTTCGCGTATTGTAAGAACGCACCGACAAAAATTGGCGGAGGTTCCGACTTTCGACACAAAAACGCTAATAACTTTTTTTCTATGGCGAATTTTTCTTTCGGGTTTTTACCGTTATATGTAGGAAGGATAAGAGTATATAACGGTGAAAAAATTTTTTCGCCACGCCCACCCCGAAGGGGTGGGCATGGCAAAAAACGGTTTTTTGACAAAAAAAATTTGATTAAGTCGTTGTGGAAAACTGACCGGGCCGATTTTTCTGAAACTCATTGACGTTAAAGGCCTTTATATAAAGCAGCTCCTAAAGGGCGCTTTTTAAGATAAACCCTTTAGAAGTCGGATTTTTCTGTGAATGAATTTTGAACTTTTTGCGCGGTACCTCGCGGACTTAAACGGCCGTGGGGCCTAAACGGTAATGTTCCCGATAATGCGAATAAAACAGCTCTTTTCTACGTAAATGTAGCTTTCTTTTTTGTCTTAACTATTTTTTTCCAAAAGAAACTCCTTCCGAGATAAACGAGCTCAAACTTAAAATTTTTTTTTTCGAAAAAAAAAAAAGTGAATTTTTCGAGAAATAAATTTTTTTCTACTTCTAAAAAATTTTTTTAATTTTTTTTGTTTACACCGTTTGAAAGCTTAATCCTTTAGGATTAAATAGAGGTATTATTCATGGTGCTACGTATTATACGGGGTGAGCTGTGTTAACAAATATAAACCCCTTTTTGAGCCTTTTTTTGACCGTTTTTTTCTACTTTTCTTAATAACTCTTTATTGGCGGCACCTAGAAATTTCAAACTTTCAGCATTTTAAGAACTTTTTAAATCCTATTTTTCGACATAGTCTACAGTCTTCTACGTAGAGCAGTTTTTGCTCTACACCTTTTTTTAACTTTGACGCTTTATACCGGCATACCTATGACACCTACGGAAACCATTTTTTTTCTGAAATCACCGGACACTATCTGGCTATAATCCACTAAAAACCGTTTTTCTTCAAATGTTACCGTTGTTCCGCAATGCGCTGTTATTTAAGAAAAACCCCCAAAAATAAGCCGTTCCAATCAACCAGTCATACCCTCGAGACACAGGGAGCCAGCTCATGGTACAATAACGGTGGCGGTCCAGCACCAAATTGACCCAATGTAAAGGCATACGGACGACGTCATTATCGAGTCGCACATGGCCAGATGACGTAAGCGCGGGGTTTTCGGGGTATTGTGGCGGCAAATTCGGCCCCGTTTGCGCTACGAGTTAGAGTAGGAAAAGCGGTTTGAGAGAAGGATGGAGGATGTCTGGCAACAATTATAAACGCGTCGTGTTCGTCTCGTGACGTCATGAGTTATTTTATTAATGAATATTATTAGTATTATGGGGACAATTTTACGCGGTTTCTTGATAAATTACTAGGATAAATAAAATGAATATAAATATTAAGAAATATATATTTGAAATATACAGAGGGTATTGATATTACGGAACATTTATGAGGATAATAATAGTATATAAATAGAATTATACGGGGGGGTTTTAAGGTTTTAAGGCATTTATAAGGAAAATATTACTTATAATTATATTAATCATATTATAAAGGGTGTTTTAAGGTTTAAGGACATTGACAAGAAAGATAATATTTATAATAATAGTAATAGCAGCATAAAGGTTAGGACAAGGTATAAATATCTGGAAAAAAAATAATAGTAATAATAGTTTTATTTTAGTTAGGGTTCTTTTAGTGGGGGTTGCTAAATTGGTAATAAATTTATATTAATAGTTTATCAATTTAGAAAAAAAAGACATTGATGCGGTGTCAAAAAAAGGTGTATTTTTATATTTTTTTTACTATATTATTGAGATCACGGCTTTCATAGCTTCAATTCAATAAGTTGATAAATTTTTTTATTCGTTTTTTTTTTCTTTAAATTTTTTTTTATTTTATTATAATTGCCTTTTAAAATAAAAATTAAAAAAAAAAAAACAAGAAACAAACCACTTTTTCCTATCCTAATACATTGCTTCTTATGGGACCTGATCTTCCTCTTTAGATTGTGACACTCGTATGAATCGTGGAAAAATTTGTCATAAAGCTTTTTTACTAGTTTTTGAATGGTCTTTAACCAGAAAAAAGAAATTTTGAATTCGGAGCATATTTTGAAAAAATGGTCATTTTGACCCGGATTTTGTTCGAAAATCGAAAAATGCAAAGAAATAGGTTTTCCGTTCATTTAAGAGTCAAATCGGTAATAATCTTTTTTAAAGGTACTCTAAAGTAGTACAGGATAGGAAAATAAAAAATTAAAATTTTGCCATAGGGCTCTTGATAATTCGATATTTATGTTTTACAGTTTTTTTCAATTTTCTCCGATTCTATAATAGCTAGAACCAATTCGTTTTGACAGGCGAATACCTCTTAATATACCCAAGAACTTTTATTTAATACAAAAAGTTATCAGAGTTATAGTTTATTTATAAAAAAATAAAAACCATTTTTTCGAAATTTTTCGTGGGTATACCCCTTTCGATTTTCGACCAAAAAAAAATTATTTTTTTATTGGGCTTTTTTACTGGAAATTGTTAGTTTAGGGCTTACTTTAAAATTTGCCAATAATCGTTTTAGGAAAAAAAATTGTACGGTGGGAAAAAACCAGTTTTCTTTTGTTTTTCCCACATTTTTACTATAGTATCGCGGGTTCTGTAGCTTTGATTCAATTCGTTTATGGTTTCTTTTATTCCTTATTCTTCTCCTGTCAATTCTTTTTATATCCAGTTACTATTGGTTCTCAAAAATAAAACTGAAAAATCAAAAAAATCCACGAAAAAACCCGGTTTTCTTATCCCCAAACATGAATTCTTATGGGACCTAATCTTTCTATTTATATTGTGGCACTCGTATGGGTCGTGGAAAAATTTGTCATAAAGCTTTTTTACTAGTTTTTGAATGGTCTTTAACCAGAAAAAAGAAATTTTAAATTCGGAGCATGTTTTCAAAAAATTGTCATTTTGACCCGGATTTTGTTCGAAAATCGAAAAATGCAAAGAAATAGGTTTTCCGTTCATTTTAGAGTCAAATCGGTAATAATCTTTTTTAAAGGTACTCTAAAGTAGTACAGGATAGGAAAATAAAAAATTAAAATTTTGCCATAGGGCTCTTGATAATTCGATATTTATGTTTTACAGTTTTTTTCAATTTTCTCCGATTCTATGATAGCTAGAACCGATTCGTTTTGACATACGGATATCTCGTAATATTCCCGAGAACTTTTGTTTGAAACAAAAAGTTCTCAGACTCACAGTTAATTCAGAAAAAAATAAAAATCATTTTTTCGAAATTTTTCGTGGGTATACCCCTTTCGATTTTCGACCAAAAAAAAATTTTTTTTTTATTGAGTTTTTTTACTGGAAATTGTTAGTTTAGGGCTTACTTTAAAATTTGCCATTAATCATTTTAGGAAAAAAAAATTGTACGGTGGGAAAAAGGAAGTTTTCTTTTGTTTTTCCCACATTTTTACTTATATCTCGGCTTCTATAGCTTCGATTCAATTCGTTTATGGTTTCTTTTATTTCTTATTCTTCTCCTGTCAATTCTTTTAATACTTTATTACTATTGGCTCTCAAAAATAAAACTGAAAAATCAAAAAAATCCACGAAAAAACCCGGTTTTCTTATCCCCAAACATGAATTCTTATGGGACCTAATCTTTCTCTTTATATTGTGGCACTCCTTTAAATCGTGGAAAATTTTGCTATTAAGCTTTTTTACTAGTTTTTGAATGGTCTTTAACCAGAAAAAAGAAATTTTAAATTCAGAGCATATTTTGAAAAAATGGTCATTTTGACCCCGGATTTTGTTCGAAAATCGAAAATTGCAAAGAAATAGGGTTTCTGTTCATTTTAGAGTCAAATTGGTAATAACCTTTTTTAAAGGTACTCTGAAGTAGTGCAGGATAGAAAAATAAAAAATTGATATTTTTCCATAGGGCTCTTGATAATTCGATATTTATGTTTTACAGTTTTTTTCAAGTTTCTCCGATTCTATGATAGCTAGAACCGATTCGTTTTGACATACGGATACCTCGTAATATTCCCGAGAACTTTTGTTTGAAACAAAAAGTTCTCAGACTCACAGTTAATTCAGAAAAAAATAAAAATCATTTTTTTGAAATTTTTCGTGGGTATACCCCTTTCGATTTTCGACCAAAAAAAAAATTTTTTTTTTATTGAGTTTTTTTACTGGAAATTGTAAGTTTAGGGCTTACTTTAAAATTTGTCAATAATCATTTTAGGAAAAAAAAATTGTACGGTGGGAAAAAGGAAGTTTTCTTTTGTTTTTCCCACATTTTTACTTATATCTCGGCTTCTATAGCTTCGATTCAATTCGTTTATGGTTTCTTTTATTTCTTATTCTTCTCCTGTCAATTCTTTTAATACTTTATTACTATTGGCTCTCAAAAATAAAACTGAAAAATCAAAAAAATCCACGAAAAAACCCGGTTTTCTTATCCCCAAACATGAATTCTTATGGGACCTAATCTTTCTCTTTATATTGTGGCACTCCTTTAAATCGTGGAAAATTTTGCTATTAAGCTTTTTTACTAGTTTTTGAATGGTCTTTAACCAGAAAAAAGAAATTTTAAATTCAGAGCATATTTTGAAAAAATGGTCATTTTGACCCCGGATTTTGTTCGAAAATCGAAAATTGCAAAGAAATAGGGTTTCTGTTCATTTTAGAGTCAAATTGGTAATAACCTTTTTTAAAGGTACTCTGAAGTAGTGCAGGATAGAAAAATAAAAAATTGATATTTTTCCATAGGGCTCTTGATAATTCAATATTTATGTTTTACAGTTTTTTGCAATTTTCTCCGATTCTATAATAGCTAGAACCGATTCGTTTTGACATACGGATACCTCGTAATATTCCCGAGAACTTTTGTTTGAAACAAAAAGTTCTCAGACTCACAGTTAATTCAGAAAAAAATAAAAATCATTTTTTCGAAATTTTTCGTGGGTATACCCCTTTCGATTTTCGACCAAAAAAAAATTTTTTTTTTAATTGAGTTTTTTTACTGGAAATTGTTAGTTTAGGGCTTACTTTAAAATTTGTCAATAATCATTTAAAAAAAAAAAAAATTGTACCTTGGGAAAAAACCAGTTTTCTTTTGTTTTTCCCACATTTTTACTAATATCTCGGCTTCTATAGCTTCGATTCAATTCGTTAATAGTTTCTTTTATTACCGATTCTTTTCCTGTTAATTCTTTTTATATTTTATTACAATTGCTTTTCAAAATAAAAATGGAAAATAAAAAAAATCGACATAAAAACCTAGTTGTCTTATCCCAATACCCTAATAAATGGGACCCTCTTTTCCCTTTATCTTGTGGCACGTATAAATCGTAGAAAATTTACTTAATAAACTTTTCTACTAAGTTTTGCATGGCCTTTAAGGTAAAAAAAGAAGTTTTGAATTTTAAGCATAATTTGAAAACGCAAATAAAATTATTTTGAATTCAGCGATTATCTGCATACTTTGGCGAATACGCCATAACTTTCATCAGTACGACAGTGAATTAATTGATGAGTTGATTCAGCATATCCACCCTAGATGTCGCTAAAGAATTAACATTAATATTTTTAGTATATTTTTTTTTATCTTGGATGGCCTTTTTAATAGAAAGGTTTACTTTACTTACACTCATGAGACCTAAACTTTTTTGCTCTTGGTTTAACCTGGCTTTTTAGGGCAGAGCCTATTCCCTTCACCAAAAATGTAGGAAATAGAGAAAATAATATTGTCATTTGCCAATAACGACCTTTATTCTTCTTAATGTTTTTAGGCTCTAATGCTACATAACATACAATCATAATTTTTAATGAAGATATTACGTGTGTGTTTATATTATGTGTTATGCTTTAATACATGTTGTCCTTATCTTAATAAAAAAATTTATATATGTACATATAATTTCTGCATATTCTATGTGAAGTATACAATTATTATTTAAATAATATATAAAACTAATTAACTTAATAAGATTACAAAAATATTTATTACATGTCAAACCTGTATACAACTGAACTTTGTCATGATTATTTTTTATGTGCTCATATGAAAAACTTAATTTTAACTTCTGCACTTTTTTCTTTCACATCCTCCAGTTTTTTGCGGCAAAATGAATTTAAGCTCTGCTGTTGGTGCAAAATTGAAATCATGTCCCTTACTGGAATTTGACACCGGCTCACCTTCTACAAAATTGTTGACAGTGTCTCTGTTTGAAGTACCATGCTTCAAAGAAGTGGACGAACTTGTACTGGGTATAGATATGTTTGTACTAAGCAATTCTGTATTTACCTTGAAAAAAATCAAGCTTTGAAATAAATAAAAATAAGTTGGAAGTATAGACTTACCTAGGTTTTTGACAATTTCTTTAATTTCTCCTTGGTTAACCTCTTTGCATGTGGAAAAGTAGTGAGGCCATTCATTGTATTTTTGTCAACAATTACATACCAATGCATGGACTGAAGGTTTTTTATCCATTTGCCTACAAGGAACAATATTTATAAATTACCTCATTTAGGTATTAAAAAAAATGAAAGATTAGTAAAAATACCTTAGTACCTATTCCTTGGCAAAGATATTCATTTTTCTTTTTCCAGGGGCTCTTTTGAAAATTTAAAGATATGACAGGTCCGTTTTTCGCTATGATGCTTTCAATCTGGTGCAAAACACATAACCTTTGTTGGTGTAGTCCACTAAAATAACAAAAACAAAATCAAATATAACAATCAAAACATTATGACATAACCTTAAAATGTATGTATTTTCATAAATTTCAGGATTATTCACTAAAAATTGGTAATTATGAAACTGAATTAAAAAAAAAAACTTGTATGTGTGTAATTGTGATACTTACATTTTATTTTCATATAGGAAAGTAAGAAAGATGCGGAGACTTAAAAATATCTTCCAACATTTGTTTGGATTTTGGGAACTTCCGTTGCCGGTGGCGTTTATGCTTGTGGGCCGGAAAGTGACATTGAAATGACAAGTGAAAGTCTCTTCGTCTTCTTCTTTTTTTCTTCGATTTTTATGGCTTAAGCCCGATAGCAACCAACGTGAGTCAGAATTATGCAAAAACATGTTAAGGTGGCTTTACATAAAGGAATTAAGCTGTTTACCTTCCAAACAATACCAAAGTTGTTAATTCGTTTTTTTAGGCATAATTAACAATTAAATTATAAATAATGGCTAAGAGTTAAACGATACACTTTATAATATTAAAATTAATAATAGACAGAATTTTATAACTTTTATTGCTACAGAATAGATGTAACTATTTGGTAGTATAGTACTTTTTTCAATCGGACCAAAGCAAATTTTTTAAATTATTTCCAATGTTGATCTGGTTTACGATTTTATTACCGATTCATTTTAGAACCCTGACATAATTTTGATATATGTAGGTTTTGAGAATATTTTCTACTAAACTAAAATTAAAGAGCGGAGCGTATTGTAACACATCATGGTTCTCTGAAGCATGATACCCAGAAATAAGTTAGTAATATTTCAATGAAATTTATTTTTGATTATAATATATAATAAGACCTTTCCTTTTCTCTCTGTATTTACTATAGATTGACGAAAAACAAAGAAAAACACAAAGTCACGGTCTCACAACATGTAATTAAACGGGCTACACGTGTTTCGCTCTAGTTAGAGCATCATCAGTTACAGCATAAGTGTGTGGATGGCTTCTAAAGGCCTGATGATGCTCTAACTAGAGCGAAACACGTGTAGCCCGTTTAATTACATGTTGTGAGACCGTGACTTTGTGTTTCGTCAATTTTGTATGTTGGTCTCTTACAGAATAATGGATGAGATTTTTGGATTTATTATAGATGTTAATGTTTTCCAAGTACTAAAAAAAGAAAAAGTTGGGTAGAGCACCATGCCGAGGCTAAGGTTTGAACTCAGAGCCTTATGAGGATACAGCAGGTCTCTTCCCCACTGCGTGTTTAGACTCTCACGAGATGTG